>NW_023596576.1:35406848-35459348 GCF_011947565.3 Pollicipes pollicipes
CAAATGAAGCGTTTAAAATTGAAACGACGGTCTGTACTCGGTTATCGGTCGGCCATAAGCGCCCCCGTTTTTGCAAGCCGGAAATTTCAAGCCAGTCATGTCGCCGCCGCTGTGTATTTGACTATCTTATCGCTGCCGCAATGCTTCGGTTCCGCACAGTTCCAGTCTGACCACAATAAACAGCTTGTCGAATGCTCGCTGCTGCGACATCCTTGACAGCGCCAAGTAGCGCGGCGTAAGCTATCTGCACATATAGTCCAACGATCGTCCTCGATCTGCGATCCTACATTTTGTGCGTTTCCTTTCGGGATGTATACTTGATTATGCCAAAGATCATCGGCGCCCCCTGGTGATCGGATGAACGCGACGTGCCCTGGTGAGGGTTAATCTGCCCCCGGTATTTCATAAATCGAGGGAAGTAAATAGCACAAATTTACAGAGGAGATGGGCATTCATGAACTCACCTGTGACCAATTGTGAGGTCCCTAGGTTATAACGTTCAGGTGAAATAAGGCCAAACTCCGGATTGGTGCCTGCAATGTCCTCGGGCCTTCTCATGCAACCACCTTTAAAGGGAATATTCTACATTTGAAGAGACTGAACCAACTGTGAAATGGAATGAAATATTCACTTATAATTGGTGGTATACTTTTAAGTGGACGAGGACTGCTCCAGACAATACAGTTTTCTCTAATTAGTAAATGTGCCTTCTCGTTACGTCATTGCTTGATTGCGTCATCATCCACTGCACAAGACTTATTGAGAGCCAAGTGGCAGCCGGTGTGTCTAGAAATTGTGCTCACGCACGCCATGAGCGACTCGACTGTTATATCTTCCTTGGCCTTGATCGGCGTGTGGACAATGGAATAATAGAATTTAGAATGATATTATTATGACATCATGCATTCCAAGGTGACCTAAAAATGTTCTCCTACAGTTACTCTCCCACATCCTTGCGGCCTTAAAGCTCAGTAGCCAGAGAGGGTTTAGGTTTTAAGAAGTGTATGACCGCGAACTACATCGAAAGGCTTTCAATGTGGATATTTCAGTTCAGAACCCCATACAAATGTGGAGCACTCCCTTCAACCTAGATACCTCTTCTAAGCAAAAGATCACTGGTCTTCATGCCATCTTATTGCTTTATTTGACATTCAGAAGGTCATGTATAGCAAAAACCTCTGAGATTGTGTTCATATTTGAATTCAAATATGCGTGAAATACTACGTGGGACGTTTTGTTCCTAACTTTCACTAGGAGATTTGACATCGGTGGCCTCAATTGACCTCAACGAGGCTTAAATAAGATGTCTGCTGATGTCCCGGCGGCACCGAAATGAGCGTCAAAAACTACCCCCGAAACCAAGGTCCCCAACTTAAGTGCGATTGGGCTTAAGCTCGTACTCGTAACTTCGGTCTTTTTACCTGGCGCAAGGTTGATGGGATTAGTCGTAATCCTAAATGAATTGTCTAATTGTCTAAAAAACCATCTTGAATGCGTCTGGCTTCCTTATTACACTCCGTGGTCGCATCGCACAGAACGCTTCCCTAGAAATCACGCTGGCCCGTCTTTGACCCGCCATAGATTAGCGACCATACAGGGCACAGCTGTGTTTTTGATACCAAAAGAGTCGTTGATGCCACTGAGGCGCTGACGTGATCCATTCTGGTATGCTCCAGCTAAAAGCCGCTGACGTGATTCGTTCCGGCATGCCTCAGCTAAAAGCCGCTGACGTGATTCGTTCCGGCATGCCTCAGCTAAAAGCCGCTGACGTGATTCATTCTGGCGTGCCTCAGCTAAAAGCCGCTGACGTGATCCATTCTGGTATGCTCCAGCTAAAAGTCGCTGACGTGATTCGTTCCGGCATGCCTCAGCTAAAAGCCGCTGGCGTGATCCGGTCCGACATGCCTCAGCTAAAAGCCGCTGACGTGATTCGTTCCGGTGTACCCCAGCTAAAAGCCGCTGAGGTGATCCACCTGGATCTCAAACTGCCACACCATGTGAGGAATTAAGCCTGCAGAGCATACTAAAGGCTTCACGAGGATTACTTCAGAATAACTGGAGCTATTCCGAAACATAATTCCGTGAAGGTAGCAACTGATTTCAGTTTCTCCCGCCCCTGCCAGGGTCAAACGATCTCACGCTTAAAACGCCCGCTGGTCCATTCTGTCGCCTTATGCAAATGAGCGCCTGCGAGCGTATCTTGAGGCGGAAGAGTACGCAGATGAATTCCTGACGCTTCAGTTTGCAAGCACCGCCCGCTCTCCGCGACGGAGTGCAGTGCTCTTCTGCCGACGATGGAGCTATCGGAGATTTGTTACGGCTGCTATGGGGCAACTTGGGCTGGAGGGCCGCCGGCTGATGAGACAGCCGAGATAAGGGCTGCCGCCGGCCGGGCCTGTCCTGCGGGCACGAGTGCGATGACGCCTCAGGCGCCGTCGCGAAAGGCCGCTGGTTACAGCGCTGTAGAACGGCGTCGGGTAGATTATCAGTCTCTGGATCTGGATTGGCAGGCACGCATGGCAGGCAGCGTTGGACCGTAGCTTGATCTCAACGCTCCGGGACGGCTGCTCCCGCCGCGTGATGGTTTCACATCCCATTCTTTTGTACAAAATTCAATCTCGCTCTCCCGCAGAGCGTCTCATTCCGTAGCTCTGAACCTGGGGCCACTTGTACTTGAAGCGCGGGTGGAGGGTCACCACACAAATATCTCCGAGCATGCACCTCCATAGATTCGCCCTCGGGTAATGATGTACCGATTTCCGGATGCATTTTTGGAATTCGTACTTCATGTTCGTAGTTTGGTGCTGAGACAACTTGCGCCAAATTCAATCGAGGTCACATCTGCATCAGTCGTGCACTCCAGACGCTCGCGGGCAGCTGTCTGTCGCCAGGAGCACGTCCGACCGGGGTCGATCGTGTCAGCCCTATGTTATGAGGTGACCGGGGTTTAGATTTGGCAGGCCGGAACAGCTTCGGCGGATACAAATCACGTCTGGCTGTGTTATGGATCGAGCGATGCAGCATTGGATTCAAACGGGAGCCGGCCATTTATCACGTGGTTTGCATCATCCATGGAACATTTTTTCCCATCCTAAGCAGTGACCACATCAGAAAAGCTACGCCATAAATAAGGCCCCGGGAAATGCTGGCGCCCATTGCCATATAGCATGAAAAATTGCATGCTGTACACGGTTAGGCACGTGGATCAGTTGGAGCGCGCACAAATTGGATCAACGGAGCATGTAGTGTTCGGACCACGCACAGCCAGCGACTGCGTCAGACAGCGAGGCAGAAGACACGATTAGGCACTATGATGTGGCATGCTACAGACCAGGAGAGTGGATGACGCTATTAAGTGCAAGGTCACTTAAAACTGGCCAGATGGCTAAATGGCTGCTCCCTTCAGTCGTTTTAGTTGCAGAATGATGGGGTGCGATACATAATAGTAAATGTCAAGGCATCGGCGTTAGCACTGGACACGGAAGCATATTCATATTAAACACATTTTGGCCCCCTGTAGACGGAACAGCTTATCGTTGGATACCATCTAAGGTTGTTGCTCATTAAGGCGGTACTTTACTAAGATCACTGCGTGATGTTGGGCATACTTAGTACTACAGATGTGTGTAAACGGTATGGCACAGCTAACAAGTGACGTAAGTATGTCAGGAAGAAGACTTACTTTGGCGTGTGAATATGTGACGGGGACTAGGACTTCCTTGGAGCAAGTGAGACAAAAGCATTGACGGCGTTTGGATGATGCATTCCGCTAGTCTGGTCCCTCTTGGATGCTCCACATCTACGTCACCAACGAAACAGTCCTGCCGACTGTTCGCGCAAGGACTCATCGTCGTAGGCCTGAGAAATGTCGATGTCATTGCCATATGTTTGGGCCGGATGCGTCCCCGAAGCCGTTAAAGCCCCAATTAGACAGCCGCATGGAACATGTACCGCACATTGATCAGCCGGGCGATTACCGACACTTGTTGGCGGCGGCACTCAATAGCACTCAGCAGCACTCAGCAGATTGCCAGCGGCACTCCGTGGATGTGTGCCCGCCGATAAACTCCCTCACTTACACCGTATACGTCTTTTTCAGATATCTACTTCAACGTGACGTTGCGCAGGAAGACGTTGTTCTACACTGTGAACCTCATCATCCCGTGCGTGGGCCTCTCGTACCTGTCGGTGCTCGTGTTCTACCTGCCGGCCGATTCCGGCGAGAAGGTGGCCCTCTGCATTACCATCCTGCTCTCGCAGACCATGTTTTTCTTGCTCATCTCGGAGATCATTCCGTCGACGTCGCTGGCGGTGCCGCTGCTCGGCAAGTACCTGCTGTTCACTATGATCCTGGTCACCATATCCGTCATCTCCACCATCGTCATCCTCAACATCCACTACCGCAAGCCGTCCACGCACAAGATGGCGCCTTGGGTGCGCAGCTTTTTCATCCACGAGCTGCCGCGGTTCATCCTGATGCGCATGCCGGAGCGCGACGCGCCGGCGTCGGCTCCATTCGAGCCCAGTGCCAGCGCCCCCCTCGGCGCGTTCCAGCCTGTGCACGCCGAGATGGATGAGAGCGCCCGGCTCCAGGCTCTGAACTTCTTCGGTGACGAGCGGCGCTACCCGTTCGAGATCGAGCGCGCCATACAGAACGTCAAGTTCGTGCACCACTGCTGGAAGGTGCAGGACCAGTTTGACGAGGTGAGTGCCGGGGAAGGATAGGATGGGGTAGGATGGGTGTCTCAGCTGGTGTTTGTGCGGAGGTCGGCAACGTGTCGACTTTGCGCGCATAAACATTTGCAGAACCAGTTGACGTTGTTGCCATACCGTCCGCAATGCTTTTGTATTTGCTCAGTGGAGCCTTGCATGGGTCGAAGATATGCAACATCAAGTAGCCCAACTTGAAGCGACACCATACGCATTGTATTTTCTTGAGATGGCGGAGATTTCCGAGAACCATTGCGATCAGCTTTGGTTCGGAGTCACAGGATCGGCCTGCTAAGTAAATGGTTGTGAGTTTGTGACCATGTGTCAGGTCGTCCGAAAATTGTGTCGAAGGACCCGCCGGATTTATGAGGACTTTTATGGTAGGCCATTTCGCATCGACTTTATTTATTTGATATTTCACTGAGATGAATGGAGGCTATAGATTAGGTAACTTTTGCCAGTGCGGCGTTGTGCTGTGGCAGGACGACCGAGTGAAGCTACTGCAGGGTTATGTACCTCCTGCTCATGGTATACTCACGACCACGTGATACTCACGGATTGGCGCTCCTAAATGCACGCAGTTGCATTTCCATTTCCTTCTGACCCATCCGCACATCTACCAAACGCTCAGTATTTGATCTGGGATAAGCTGGAGCGATTTACAGCTTTCCATCCGGTACTGAAACTTCCCTGAACTGCGCTGTATGCTGTCAGCGCCGGCGCGCTGCGGTAATCATCTCCCGCAGCGGCGCCCCTCTCTGGCCGTCCGCCGTTTTGGCGAGCGGCGGCCGGCGCGGCACCAGTTGAGCGCGCCTGGGCGTCTTGTCGGCCGCGCTCCGTCTGTTTTCGGCGCGGTCCGCCCCGTTCCGCCCCGCGGCGCCGCGACCGGGCAGCTTTTGTTGCCGGCCGGCTGACTCGGCTGTGCTGGGAGCGATCTAGCGAGAGCTGGGCCTCTGGTCTGGCCGGGGCCGGTTCGCTCGCCTCGCTGTTTTCGTCGCGTCTCATTTGAAGACGTGGCCGGCTCGGTAAACAGCGGCTCGCGCGGGAGGGACTCGGGCCCACGGCGGCCTGACCGGCGAGCCGCGCGAGCCGCGAGCCGCCCGTTCGTTCGCGGCTCGCTCGTTCGAAGCGAGCCGGCGCCGGCAGTTGGCCGGCCGGCGTCGGCGGGCGTGCAACAGACGCCACCCTATTGATCGCGTCGCCCGTCTGATTGCAGGAGGACCAGGACTGGGCGTTCATCGCCATGGTGATCGACAGGGTGCTGCTGCTGCTGTTCGGCGTCGTCTCGCTGCTCGGCACGTTCGTCATCCTGTGCGAGTCGCCGTTCCTGTACGACACCACCCAGGCAATCGACGTGCAGCTGTCGGAGGTGGCGCACCAGATGGCCGTCTTCGCCGGTGACGTGTGAGCCGCGCCGCGTGACGTCGTCGACGCCGACGGGCGCCGGCGCGCGTCCTCGCGGCTGATGGACGACAGTGGCGGCGGCGGGCGGCTGGACACGGCCGAGCGGCGCCACGGACACCGGCGACACTGTCATCAAGGCGGGCCGAGCGCGCCGGGGGACACCCGCGTCGTCATCAAGGCGGACCGGGACGGCTGGAGCACAGCCGGCGTCATCAAGGCGCCGCGTCGCGGCCGACTGGGCGCGGCGACACGCTCACTGCCCGACCTCAGGGCGCCACCACTGAAGCCGCAGGCCGGGCCCGGACGGAGATGGATGTGTTGTGGAAGCTGCTGTCTGAGAAGCTGTGTTTCAAACCGGCCAGCGCATTATCGCATTGCTTTAGGGCGCTGCAACTGTGTGCATTACCTTACATGAGGCCCCAATTAAATCTAACTATGCCATTTAATAGCAGTTGAAATGAGATGGTATATTTCACCCTTTTCTTCCGGAAAGACTTTGATTAAGCAAATTAATTCCCCCCGATGCTAGATTTGAGACTGAAAACGCTAGGGGCTCCGAGTCTCAGTAGAAATTAACTTACCTACCCGAAACTCTGGCGAGATATTCAAATTTTACCCGGTTGTAGTTTCATTGGAACCATTTTATTTCAAATGCAAAAAGGTCCAGGTAAAACGTTTGCTGAAATGGATAACAGAAATCAAAGGAGAAAGCTAATGAAGTCGAATTGAGCTGCATTTTTGTAGCATTGCATAAAGCTTACTTTGTTGCAGCTGTATTTACAAGAGCACATTGCCGATCAAGTGCTTGGCTAAATTATGTTGTAGGTACCTATGTTTGCATCGGGTAATTTATTCCAAATAATTTATCACATGTTTAACACTCCACGAAGAATGAAGCATCGGGCGGAATATTTTGAGGCCATCATGGGACGCACGACTCTGTATCAGAGTTGCACGGCGACCGTTCTCCAACCCATCCCACTTCCATCCAGCCTGTCGCCCCTGGAGACCAGGTTGCCCGTCCCAGGGGGCCAGAAGGGCCGCCACGAACGCACCGTGGCGCCAGGGATCGTCCGCTGCCGCCTCGGGGATGTTTTAATCCCATCGAAGAGCGCCGCCGCCCAGCATGACGTGCTCCGGCTCGGTCGGGTGTGCCGGTGCGTGACGGTCCGTCTCGAGCCCAGACCCCCTATCACCGGACGGTCATTGGCCGGCTCCCTCGGCAGTCGGCCCGCTCATCGGCAGGCGGCCGGCGGCACGCACGAGGTCAGCGCGCCCCGCGACCGGCACCGGTGCGCTGGGCCCCGCTCGGCTGGCCTGACGTGACCTTGCGACCGCGCCCCCCGATACCGCCATGGGCTGGCACCCAGGCCGCACGCCGAGAACAGCATTGGGCGCCGAGGGCTGAGTCCAATTTGAAAGGATTTTCAGAACGCTGCCGCCGTAGATTGGCCTTCTGATGCGCTGGGCCGCGCGCCGGGGTATAATTCGTTGGTGGCCGCTTGGTGAGACGCTGCTCCACCTCATTCATCGCTTCCGGTACAGGCGCTAGGCAGCGCCGAGCGAGCAGAGAACGGCCGGGAAACGAAATGTACCCGCAGCTGATGTCCAACGAAACGGTATTGCTTCTCCAGCCGTCGCCATCGATTTACCATTAGTCTTTATTTCTTCGTCGTCTGGCAGATTTCGGACACTCGCTACGGTATTCGTAACGTGGCTCTCCAACGACAGTACGTGTTCGCGGGCGGTTTCATAGAGCGTCGTCGGACAAAGGCAGCCGCCAAGCCCTGACGACCGCGAAGGAAGCATGCGAGCAGCTTCGCACACATCAGCAGGACTGCAAGGGCGGTCCGAGACCGGACCGGCGGCGTGGCCTGTGCGCGAAGAGAGAGCCGGCAGCGCCCGGCGCCGTGCTCGACGCCGGCATGAGGTCGATCGGGGGAAGAGTGCGTCGAGTGGAGTGCCGTGTATCGCCGACGCCTGCCGACGGCGTGACGCCGCCGTCCGCCACGGCGCCGGGCGCGCAGACGCCGGCGGCGCAGTGACGCGAGCGCCTCCCGACGGGCCAGTGACGCGCCCCGCGAGCGCCTCGCGCCGGGCCAGTGACGCGCCCCGCGAGCGCCTCGCGCCAGGCCAGTGACGCGTCCCGCGCCCGCCTGCGTCTGGCGAGCAGTGACGCGTGCCTGACCGCTCGCACACTGACCATGAGCGGGTGAGGCGTCGTCTGGAGACAACCGGCCGAGCCGAGGCGTCCAGTGTGCGCGGCTGCGGCGGGGTGAACTGGCTGGTCCCGCAGCTGCTCCGTGATCGTGTCTGCCGAGTGGGGAGTCAGCGGCATGCATGATCGCCTAGCCAGGCGGCTGTTAATCGCAAATCTTGCTCAATGTGGTCTACATTTTAGATACCGTGGGCGACCGTGCCATACTAGTGTGCTCGACCCATCCTCAGTTCGGTAGCAATAACGAGCGGTGCGAACCCTAGAGCTTCCCAGCGCGCCTGAGTGCGTGTGGATGCCTACCTGTATGCGTGCGTGCGTGTGTGCGTGCGTGCGTGTGCCTGCTCCAGCGTGCGGTCAGCGGCACGGGGGCGTGGTGGGGTGTGCTGTCGGTTGGGGCCATGTTGCCATTTACTCGTGTGACAATCAATAATTGTTTGCTTTCCGAGCTGTCAATTATTTTTGCGAGCGTCAATAAACTCGAAACAGTTTGTTGTTACCCGCCATGTGTGTGTCTGGTTCTGCAGAATCCAACCGTGGAGCATATATACACATACATTCACACAAACACGCGCACACGCACACGCACAAGCACCCATGCATGCATGCACACACGCACGCACACACACACACGCACACACATATGCATACATAAACACGCACACACACACACACACATACATACATACAATATAGACACGCATATATATATATATATATATATATATATATATATATATATATATATAATCATATGGTTGAGTGGGTGGGTGTAGAGGGGCGGTGCCACCAATTTTGGGTAGGGCGACTGTCGTAAAACCATCAAAGCCGTTCAATTTTTTAAAAAGTCAGGTGAGGAATCAAGAGTATAATGATTGGCGCTCTTCTTAGGGGTCATCGCTATGCAAATTCCCTATGTATCATGCGCTGCACCACCATGAGGCCTGGGGGTGCGGAAACTGGGGAACAGGACAGAGACCGAGGCCCAGAACCTTCTGAAAATCTAGTGTTGACCTCGTGGACGTTGACTGGAAAAAATCAAATGGATCTGTTCCCCTCTCTTCCCAACTTTTAAAGTTGGCACATGCTCCAAGCTGACAGCGAGGTCCTTTCGCAACATCGTAGCTTATTTAGCACAGTGCAGGCTGTCATTTAGGCCAGTTGGCCATAACAGTGTACAAATTTGATAAGCCCGGTGGAAAAAGCGTCACAGTGTTCTATTTCTCATATTTTTGCCCCAGAGCTACGCTTTGGCTTGGGCACCTGATTCAAAGTACTTTTTGTTAATTCTCGTTTTGCTAATCAAAATAGTAAAGTGACTGCTCCACATTTAAAGATATTGAGGCAAGTATCAGCTACGATGAAATAAGATCACTTGTGACGAGCAGCATGCTGTTATGTGCAACAGACTGCTCTAGACAACACAGCGTCACGATTATATGCATCATTATTTGACTGCGTCACGTAAAGTTTGCATGACGTCTGATCGGCTTCCAAACTGGCCGTGCGAATTTGCCACCGCAGCGGACTTACAGCTCTTGCAGCGGACTTGTACCTCCCTTGCAGTATTTCAACTTGCTCTGTCTTGGCTTTCTCTTGTACATATTTTCCGTGATTCTGTATCATTTGCTTCCATGAGCATTATGGCGCTATTTGTAAGTTTTTTCGTTTCCCGGATTTATTTTCATTACAACTGGTGCAAATGCATCATACCTTTCTGCACCATGCTTCATAAAACATGATGCATGTTCGAAGCTTGCATTTACCACATTATATTGGTTGAAAACCATTTCAAGTCCGTTGTTGCCAGATGTGATGCCAACGTTGTTCAGACACGAACAACTCCATGATCATATTTTCGTGGCCTTGGGTACCATATGACCAATGAGTTAGAGCATTCGCACCGCGTTTTTTTGGCGTCATGCTTGCCGGGCTGTCCTTGAAAAGGTCTGCACAAGTTCGCGGCCGTGAGCTCAGAAACCAGAGTATTTTAAGTCTTTAAAAGAGCAGGGCTGTGACCTGCACTGACTGAACTTTAAAATTACCATCTCTACCATCTCTCAGATTACCAATCTACTTGAACTCCTTCCGGGTCTGCATCACTGTCGTTTATGGTACGACCATAAGCACGGCGCAACGTTCTATAACGTGACGCGCTTATTCTGGCAACAGCAGCTCCAACATAACCTTGGTTCACCGGAAGAAAGCGATGGCCGTGACTCACTCGTGCTGCATTGATGCCCCTCTGCGTCACCATTAAGCGAAGTCAATATTCAGCCGCTGTCGCGCGCTGAACCTGCGCTCAGCTGTGACTCAGCTGGCGGACTAGGTCATGAGAAGACGCAGAAGTGTGACGACTTCTGTGTCGGTTCCCGCGCGTTGCGCCCCACATTGCGCAGAACATATGATGCCACCGCCTATTGATTATATGATATATAATGCCGCCGCCGCCGCCATATATGATTTCCTCTTTGCACCATGCCTGGCTACGTCACTGTATTTTCTTGCATTTTTTTGCATACTGTAGACTAGGTCAAGTGATCTCATTTTGAAAAAGAAGTATTTTTACCACTGTTCATTTACGTACATACCCATCTTTCACTAAAAGCATGATGTAAATAGATATTTGGCAAATGGCTAGGTTGCGGCTGCCCCATGCGTCTTCGATGGTGGGTGCCTGGGTGCCCTGGGTGCCTCCGTATGTTTGATACTCACAGCTCCAACGCCATCAAGAAAATGTATGTTGCGGGCCAGAAAAGACGGAAGAAACCGATGAACGGGGGCCTTGTCAGGTTGCATGAGCGGCATGCTGTTTTATCGCCTTTCTAATTGGTGCGAATGGGAGCCATTTGTGACCTCATTAAAAATCCTCAAGTGCACCGTAAAAATAAAACGACACAATGCCCAAGACATTTTCAGCACCATTTCCTCAGACTCGAGGCCAACATTTTCCCCAGAGGACCGAATGTCAATTTTCTTCGAAATCCTGCGAATTCAGGCAGCATTCCCGTGAAATTGCCCAGCACCTTTTGTAAACATCTTGCCTCAGGTGCCATATTTCCTCATTGCGCCATACTTGGCTACGTCACTGCATCTTTTTTGCATTTTTTGTACACTGTAGACTAGGTCAAGTGATCTCATTTTCAATAAGAAGTATTTTTACGGCTATTCATTTACGTACATACTTATCTTACACTAAAAGCATGATGTTAATCTACTTGAATTTATTGTTTTAGAAGTTCCAGGATTAGAAAGATAGGAAATATGCCAAAAATGCGTCTGATTGGCAGTGATGTTGGAAACACGGACCCGACCTATGCGGCAATGTGAACAGTCCGGCCATCTACTGTTAGATTGTTCGCTGAACGTCATTTAGTTACAAATTATAAAATCATCAAATTTTCGCAAGCCTAAAGAAACAGACAATGCGTATGCATAATATAACTGCATGGTTCTGCAGTAATCACCAAATTCTCGGTCTCGTTATACAGCAAGCGGAACGGGTTTCCGTTCCCCGGCCAAGCCTGGCTCAGGCCCCGTCTCCATTTCAAATTGGAGCTGAATCCCACTCAAAAACTGTTCAAAAGACAGTTGTTTAAAGATATAGTAATACTGTGATATAATCTAGTTATGACAGCAACATTCACAAAATTGTCCATCAAATTCCTCGTCTGCAGCGATGACAAAACAACATACTCTATAATAACGCCATTATGCGCGATGCCTGTGCACAAAATGTTTCAAAGTGCACAATGAACAGGAAGTACATGCCAGTTTTTGGATTCGTGTTTATTTGTGTCCTAACTTGCCGCAAAACACGACAGTGAACGCAGTGATAATACGTGATGGTCATTGAGATACGACATACGAATATAGCAATCATGCCGGGAGAATTCAGGATTTTGCATTTAGTTGTGTGTGCTACAATTTCATATCAACATTCATCATTCCCTTAAAATATGTGTAACATTCGGTTGTAACATATAATAATAGCTGATAAGTGATTTGTACCTTACTGTGACATTAACAGGTTGCCAGGCCAGGATGATGTTGAAATGACCTAATCTGGCCTTAAAATCCAGGCATGGAGGCACGGAAGACTTCGTGCTCGGCCAGTGCAGGGGAATAATGACGAGCAGTCTTTTGGATGTTCTAGTAGCCTTGTAATGGCATTTGAACAAGGCAATCCTACCGGTGTGAGGAAGCTGCATTACGTAAAAATTGCCAGCACGGACCCCGTAGTGAATATCTGCGAAAAAATGCATTTCATTTTGCAGGAAGGCAGCTACGATAGACGAGACTGCCTTCTTCTATCTGATGATGGGAGGACGCGTTGCCCTTCTCCGTTGGCGCCGCCCCTTACCCCCCCCCCCCCTCCATATACATATATATATATATATATATATATATATATATATATATACCTCTCGTTCCCTCTCTTTCTCTCCTGGGCATTTTACCGGCCAGATAGGAGGCATTTCCTCAGCTCAGCGGCTTAAGGAAACCGCAGCAATTATGCTTGTGGACTCCTGTGCATGATGGCCAGTACAAACCTGCACGAGCTGCTACGATCTCAGTAAAGGGGGGCTGTTCTCAATCCAGCCAGCAGCCGACCTATTATTGTCTCATAACCAGAACTGGAACATGACGTCACGCAATTATTTATCTGCATGCAGTTCAGTGTTCCTGTGTTGGAAACCTAACGGGATGGCGTTCACCAAAAACCTGCTTTTGAACTGAGAAGCGAAAAGCACTCACATCTACCCTGATCTTTCATGTTTTCTGTTGTGGACATGTTTCGTTTTTGTCTTTTCCGCTGCACAGATCCTTCGAAGTTTTGACCTCAAAGGAAATGCTTCTCACTTGCCTGTAGACTGAACTAAGATGGTCAATTCGAAGCCAATAACAGACCCGTAATTTATATAAGGAGCCATTTTATCCCATAATTACCGAAATCATAATTTTCTTCTTAAAACTATGACCCAAGTAAGACTTGAGAATAATGGTCTACGCACTTTTCCACGGCCTATTCCACAGCCCGATGGTGTAACGGGAAGTGTCAGGTGACCAGGAATGACAGTTCCGACGGTCAGAGCCCTGACCGCGAACGGCCGCCGCCAATCAGCTGTCAGTTGGACGTCGTGCCGCGCTTTGTGCTGTAACGGGGCCAAATGTCTTCCGCAGCAGATTGATACCTGATACCTCCAGCATGTTTTTCAAGAGCACTTTGCATGACCTGCTCCTGCATACCATGTTCAATCCTGGTTTTATTTTCACATCTTTGATAGTCTTTGGATAGCCCTTCAACACTTTTCCGCTCTGACGCGAGCACCACGTCACGTTACTTTATCACCATAACGTTGCAGTCTGTGACGCTACGACCGAGTCCAGGCGCCCAAATATTGAATGCCAGGCGTTGGGGCTTTTCAAGCCTGGACACTTCATGTTCGAATATTTCTTATTGCTCTGTGGCAAGAAAAGGTATACATCTCGTCTTGTTGGATCGATCCCTTTACTAAGAGGGGAAGGGGCTATGTGGAATGAGGCATGGCCTTGTGCATTTCCAACAGCTTCCGATTGTTGGCAATTGTTGAATTAAGGAGGGAAATCAACCAAAAGTGAATTAAAATCAAGGTCCGACAATTATTGATGCCCTGGAGGCGCAGCAAATCATTAATTCTACTTCTGCCATGGTTTACTAGGATTAAAAACACGATGACTATTCCAACGCGCGACCGTAATTTACCTACATGAGCTTATCTTTTGTTCCCGGACGTTGTCCAGACAGTTAAAAGTAAACCAAAATCGTGCGGATGTGCTTGCTTTTAAAGAATATCAAAAAGTTGACTTCTTTCTTGCACGACCGATCCCAGCCGGAGACGGTGTGCCCTCAGGCAGCACGCCACAGGCCGCGTCGCCCCGCGTCTGCGGCTGCGCGGCACTCTGTGGCCACCGCGCTCCGGCTTCGGGCCTTATCGACCGGAGCCGGCAGGCAGCCGCGCCGGAGGCACCTCTCGCGGCCCCCGGGCGGCCCACCAGCCCGGCCGGCGGCGCACCACGCCGATTGGCTGCGGGTCACCTGTGTTGGTGCGCGGCGGGGGTCGCTGCCCGGACGGCGCTGGCCAGTGTCACTGCTGGCTGCCGGTCACCTGTGTTGGTGCGCGGCGGGGGTCACTGCCCGGACGGCGCTGGCTAGTGTCACTGCTGGCTGCCGGTCACCTGTGTTGGTGCGCGGCGGGGGTCGCTGCCCGGACGGCGCTGGCCAGTGTCACTGCTGGCTGCCGGTCACCTGTGTCGGGGCGCGGCGGGGTCACTGCCCGGACTGCGCTGGCCAATGTCACTGCTGTCTGCGGGTCACCGCTGCTCGCCGCTGTGCTGTCCCATCCACCGCTGTCATGCTGCTGTGGCGGATGGAGCCGGCTTGTCTAGTAGGGGTGTCTTTGTTATGATATAGGCGCTTAACTTACGTAGAAATAGCTATTCTGCTGTTTCATAGGAATGAGAGTGGGTTTGGCCAGCTGGGACCAGTTCCAAGGGCAATTGACAGGTGAGGCAGCCACGTGCAAATGCGATGTGGTCAAGGAGTAGAAACACACATTTTTGGCGTACCTCAGCAATGCTCCTGTAATGATTTGGTTCAACAAATGCTGGTAGACACGAGTCCCGTATACGCAAACGTAAGAGCGTAGCGATGCATACAAAAGCTAGCTGACGCTAAGAAGCAGGCGATAACGCATACTGGAAAATGGAGTCACTCATTTCTGTACACAGTTACATAGCACCTTTGGCACCGCTTTGGGGTAACAATACTTTGTCTTGCGCTCATTCAATATCAGGCAGCAACGTCCCCATCAGTCGGCAAGCGCGGACAGATAATATACACTGACGGCTTTACGAACCTGAAGGGTGTAGATTTACTTGGATAAGATCACATTCTGTTTGACTGAACCCGATAGCACATATGCACGGACATCACACACGCAGCAGAACAGGCGACGTGAATTCTCAGTGTCCAGCTCGCCATGTCCGCGCACCGTCCAACCGCAACAGCGCTGCGAGACACTCGGGATATGCCGGAACAATGACCAACACTAACTCCCTCAAACTAACAAGTATGTGTTTTCAGTGAACGATTCCCTTATAGCTACTGCGTTCAGTCTTAAACGATATTTACAGTCACCGATGACTAGAAGCATAACATCCGAAATCGCAGCACTCCGAATCATGCACGATAGTTAGAATATTCCCAAAAAGCTACGTGCGTAGTAGTCATGTGCCATTTGTGCTACATCTGCAAAACGTCGTTCGGGGTTCACAACAATTGTTCCAAGCTGCTAACGCTTACAAAAAAACATGAAAAAACACGGTTCTACAACATACCATACCGATATGTTATCAGCAATCCGCATGCTGTTCTTCATCGTAAATTATATGCTCATGTCGTTTGAAATTCTCTTAGTAGCATATTACACAATAGCCGTTTTCACGAAGGATTAAGATGCAAAAACATTTAAATTTTTAAAGGTTTTTCAGCGCTCATTTTCCAATCACACACCTTTTTATGAGCGATAATTGGTGAAAAATGTTTTACAGAGATTTGAGGGCAGGGTCACAGACGCAGCGTTTGATAAAATTTCGGTTAGTTGGCTACAAGATGCTTTTATGGACAGGTGTGATCTCAGTTTTTTCTTACCGAAGCTTTTCAAACCTTATAAAAACGTTTCATGGCATCTCTGACGCGGACGCAACATAAAAGACTCCTATATCCTATCGGCCATGCTCATAGGTATGCGTTACTTACAGAGCTTACTTACGGTATTTACAGAGCTTACAGGGCTTGCATTTCTTAACATGATCCAAGATGAATGATCCTTGAATGAAGTGATAATCAAAGCCCATCTTGTTCCAAACAACACCGGTGTAAACAATAATGGGAAGCCGGCATCCATCGCCCTCGACCGACGCACATCGCTGATTGCCAAGCCAAGTATTTTCCTAGAATTTGGATGAACTAAAGGCATGAGCTGAAGAAATATCTATAAATGCTCTCCCTTAATGTGGCAAGTTTGTTTTCATTTTGTACATGAAGTTTACCTGTTTCATATTAATGGAATTGCATGTAAGCATGATTTTCCTTGTCAGAATGTTTATTATGTACTAAAACTTTATAGAAACATTTCAAACCTTTTTTAAAAACTTTTCGGTGCATTAACCCATCGTGAAAACGGCTAATATGAAAGTTGCACAAAGGCATATTTTGTACGGCAAGAAGAATGATTATGCATTGCACGTTTCCGTCTTCAGATGTATTTTATGAGCAGCGTAAAAACGTCTACTGGTTTTTAATTTGCTTACAACAAACATCGGTGGAATCTTTCCAGAGACATCCAAAGCACATAACAAATAACCACCGGTGACTCGCGAATCAGTCCGAATGTACTTAAACGGAGTGTCCGAATGCATGCTTGGAAACTATTCAACGACTTTAATAAAATAGTGTTACTATGAGTATATATTGAGCAAATATTCAATCGAGACGTTCAAATTTGACAGCTCGCACAAGCGTCATGATGCAGGCATCGATCCATGGGCGTCATTGTTGTCAAAAGCATTGTTATGTGATCGTATTATTCATGCTGCCGTGCATTCCTCGAGTAGCCACCACACGAATGGCTGGCTGGCGTCAACCTGCGTGCGTTTCGAGGTGTTCTTTAAGTTTGGCTTTCAGACGCCGTCAGGCATTGCTGACGTCACAAAACACTTCCGTGACGTCATCAAGTGACGACGTAATGCGGAACATTTTTGCAATTCGCCTTTGAAATTTTGCTATTTAGGCAAGTTTTTGAACCATGAAAGCATACCAATAGTTATAATTAAAATTTTCCATCATATCTGACGCTTGCCTCAATTTCTTCACTGTGGAACATTCCTTTTAAGATTATTGTCCCATCTAGCGTTGAGTACACAGTCTGAGCCTGATGTATTGTCTAAAGCCAACGTCCTGCCCATGCCTGCCCAAATACACAACAGTTAACACTGATCAGCAGACATTGGGTGGAACTGAGAACAGCCCGTCACACGAAGCCCACTCATACAGTTCAACGCCACACTTGACGTGGTAGAGTTCGCTTGCACGTTTGCGCGGCCGACGCGTCGAGAATACTCGCCGGCCGGAAACGAAGCACAGTGAAGCCGGCGACTGGGGGAGGTGCCGGTGAGGGCGACCGATGCCGGGCTAGATGGCGCAGCGCCGCTGGCGCCGGCGTTCAGCCCCGGTATCTGGGGTCACTCGTCGGCACCTTGATGTTGGAGAACTGGGTGTCGATCGACTCGCGCGTGTCGTACAGTGACGGCGCCTGAAAGATGATGGCCACCGCGCCGAGCACGCAGGCCAACGTGAACAGCCACAGGAAGAGCCGGTCCAGCACCATCGCCACGTACTTCCAGTCCTGGATGATCTGGAACAGCGACGGCGGCAGCTGACGCGGCGTGGGGCACGGCGCGCAGCAGACGCGGTGCACCACCGACACCAACGACACCACCGACACCAACAACACCACCGATACCAACGACACCGATCCGCAGCGGCGCGGCACACCTGACACACGCTCCATGTCGCCTGCAAACGCATTCGGTGATGCCACGGGCTTAAACAGATTGCACAGACTCGGGAATCCCCATATAACGCTACACTAATGACCAGCATTGGAGTGTTATGACACCTCTAGGCATGGGTCCACCACTCCAGGGATTACCGATATCATTGAAGCGACGCAGCGTCTTGCAAAACGCCATCGGGGCGGGGGCGTGGAATCCATACCGTGATGTCTGGCGTGGGTCACTGGTCTCGCCCTGTTGCCCCTAATGGACTCAATCGCGGAGAAAACAAGATTTGTTAGCTGGAACAGATACTTAGGCGGATGCCACTGCGATGACATTGCTCTGATTCGCATTGCACTGTGTTGGAATGGGATCGTCATATTTACATCAATTAGAAGGCATTTTATCTCCGTTAGTGGCCAATTTATGCAAGTTTCGTGTGGTTAGGAACGTAGAGATGAATGATCGATTTATAACAATTTGTTAGCGCGTATCGGGATCATCCCCTCGCTCGGCCGCGCCAGTTTCACGAGCGGGGGAGAATTGAATCACGACTCTCGTGGCGCCCAGCGGTCGCAATCTCCAGCGAACGACCCCCGGCACGCAAAGCCGCTCTGAACGGCCGACCGAGGCTCGCTGTGCGGGCTCGCGGCGGCGATAACGGCGCGCAGTCGGCGCCTCCGCCGAGCGCCGCCCGATCGGCTCGGAGCCGGCTCCGCTAGCCGTGGCCGCCCCCCCCCCCCTCCCTCATCGAGATCGGTTAACGACCGAGCCCTCCCTTATCGGTTGGCGGCCGAAACCCCTTTCTCGCAACGCGCCGCCCACACCCATCGGTTAGAGGCATCTGGTGAGCAGCTGAACAAAACAGTATACGGACAGGCTGTGAGCAGACTGCGCTCGGTGGCCACGGCGGCACGGCAGCCACGCAGGCGGCATGCAGAGCCAGACGCGTGCACCGCACCCCCGGCGACACGCTGGCAGAGGCGCACAAACAGCGCCGGCCGCCAGAGCTCGGCTGCCCGACAAGGAGCATGGCAGAGCGGTGCCAAGTTCGAGGCTGAAACAGCCGCAAGCGGAGATGCAGGAGTTGAGACAGGGGCGCCGGAAAGAGTCGGCGTGTTCAGCAGACAAATGCGTGCATAGAAGGGGGTTCGGTTGGTGTGGTGGCTCGTGCGGGGTGGGGGTCGTCCGGCGCCTACCTGGGAGTCAATAGCGTGATGAGAGCCGTGGAAATAGGAACTGCAAATAATGCAGATAGGAAGTTAAGTTTCAACCTACATCGAGAGAAGTTGAGACGCAAGTGGCAACACCATTCAACGTAACAAAACATAAACATATGAACATAAACTGTGCGCTGGGAACACAGCCAACCTAATAACCGCTGAGAAACAAAATAACTGCAAGCTGGGTGAGTGAGATCTGGACAACTTCGGAAAAATGTGTGCAAGTTAACAGACGAGAGCGGGGTGTTTAGACCTGCGACTCTGGATGCCAATCACCGTAGGTGGGTAGGGCAGGGAGAGTCCGCATGGGTGCAAAGCCGTCACCACACGAGCACCAGCAGGCTTAGCCCTCTTCGAACAGCCACGGGCGCGGGCAGAACACGAGCGTCGTCCGCGGCGGCGGGCGGCGCAGCCAGCCACGAGAAAACCAAAGGAAACGCTGTCGCTGCTCACCAGACCGTGTGTATTAGTGCGGGGCGGCTGGAGGCACTTACTGGCACTGTTGCTGGCTGCGGTCCTGTTGTATGGACATTCACAACGCTCTTTGGTAGTGACGTTAGCGCTTACCAAACGCTAACAGCACTGGCATTAAAGCTCGGTCGGCGATAATGGCATCACTGGAGAGATTGATGAGTGTTTCAAGAACGTTGTCAACATCGACCGATCAGTCGTCGCCGCACGCAGGCGTTCACGCATGTAACTAGTCATCTCACCCGAGCTGCGATCCCTCCTTCGCTGACTGTTGCAGAAGAATATGCCAAGTAACCAGGTAACCAAGTAAATAACCAAAACCGAGACATCAGCCACTCACCGCATTTGTAACCACTACGCCGTCCGGTGAGTGGCGAATCATTTGATCACAGTGACTCGAACCGACGGATGGACCTTTCAGTTCTACCACTGATCTGAGCTTCTGATAGTCAAATATTCATACATCTACTTGGCAGATTGGGCAGGACTCGAAGGCGTACCGGTATTGCATGAAAACGGTCCGGCTCATCACTTACTGGGAGTAGAAATTGAATTAACCCGATAAGCTTAAGTCTTTGTCAGGACAGCTTCCAAATTTAAAGCGGTAGAAAGCGGCTTTATGCAACAACCATATCTTACTTCCTACATCAATAAATTAATTACATTACACATCAAAGTACTTATGTTCACGCTGGCTGTTCTGGCCACACTATTTTTTATTACGTCTGACCACGATTGGCCCCACCTTAAAATGAGTGCATTTTGCATGTAATACGATATATATCAAGTATTTGCAGCAAAACATTTCAGGTTGTGGCCTCACATAGATTCCAAATCGTCAATGTCAGAATTAGTTTCGTATTTTTTTCACCGCTGGCTCTTACTCTCTGACATATCCCGACTTGAAGGCATTGCGATGCTCAGTGGGTGACCGAAATGTTCATTCCTATTGACCTTAGTTTCTCCCATGCCTTGCACATTTGAAAAAATATCCTGAACACTCGCTTTAGGTTTGTATTAATATGTTGTTTTCAAGGTTCGTTTTGCCTGAAGACCAAAACATAAAAAAATGTTTGGCTAAAGGGAGTGTTTCTCATTTGTATGGGGTTTTGTAGTCTATAGCCATCGTGAATATCGTACGGTACGGTTCACAGTCCTGCCTTCCTTTAGACTAAAATCCCCTAGTTTCTTAACTACACGCCCGCTTAGCTAAGAAGATGTGCAAACTATTGCAGACTATTTCGTGGAGACCTTTTCATTTTCACCCAGGCATCCATGTCATTCATAACGTTATTCAAATCCTGCCATTCCATTAGCCGTGCGGCGAACAAGACCAAGAAAAATATAACTGTCTTATCGTTTATGTGTGGTGTGCGTGAACACGTTTTCAGATGTAACGATCGTCAATTGGCTCTCGATCAATGTTGTGCAAGGTGCGACGACGCAACCAAAAAAATGACGCATTGAGGAGCATATTCACTCAACAGGGAAACCGTGCTGTTTACAGCAGTCTTTCCCACTTACTCCACTCAATCACTCCACTTTTTCACAGCCTGCCAGTAGTTATAAGTGAGCTTATTTCATCGCATACAATGTTTCTATAGTGGTGCAGTGCTTGTGCAACGTAAGGCATGGCAAGTATTAAAAGGCAGTAAAGATGATCTTCTTTCAATGATTTATGTGATATCCGTTAAGCAAGTTGCATTCTTAATGAGTTTTTGGTCACGGATCTTGCTCACAGAATTGAAAAGCTCGACTTCTTGTTAAATCAAAGTTAAAGTGAATATGTATTTGAAGTTTTCGTTTCTGTGAGCAAGGTCCGTGATCGGAAATATGTCAAAACGCAGCTTACTTAATGAGTATCGCGTATATAATAATTTAGAGAAGCCATCTTCATTTACTTTCCATATCCGATGCTTGATTAGATATCTTCAAATGCGGAACGTTCCCTTTAAAAAAGAGATATAGCTTAACGCAATAATGAAAGCAAACGCTTATAGTAGATGCTGAAACTTGCTTAACTTCCAAATTCCCAAGTAGTGAGGACTTCTGGCGAAGCATGAGGTGTACATGGCGTTTCGAGTGCTGGCGCTTCTGTTAGAACGTGCAGCCTGCTTCAAACGGTTCGTCCGTCACCCAGAATTTCACCCAGTCACAAACTCACCGCAGAAGGGCTCCACACGTCCTCCATTGCTTCAGAACCATCACGCCGAACGACGTGCACCCGAACCCTGAAGCACGCGAACCAGCCTGACGGAGGACCTCCTGCAAGTGCCCCCATCCGCCCCGAAAAGTGCCATTTTACGGACCATTTAACTGCCTCAAGCCCGGCGCCACGTCCATGCGATACTGAGCATGCGCAGTAGCTGTTTCGCCCACGGCAGCGGCGCACCACACGACAGGCAGGCAGTCACCTACCAATGGACGCGTGTCGGCCGGTTTAACGCTTTACATGCCCACCTCCTCGGGCTCGCCCGGGGACGGCGAATAGATGCCGATGGTACTTTCGTCGAGGTCTATGGGGCGACTATAGTCGTACAGGGAGGGCGCCCGCAGGAAAATGAGCGCCGTGCCGGCGACGTTGGAAGTGAGGAAGAGGAGCAGGAAGAGGCGGTCGAGTACGAGCGCCGCGTACTTCCATTCCTCGCGAGCCTGAAATCACGCAGTCACCTTACGGTCCGTCCTGCAGCGGCAGACACAGAGACAGCGCACGGAGCGGGCTGGGGCGGCTGGAGAAGTCACACAACGGTCCGGGGCTGGGGCAGTTGGATGGCCCAAACAGCAGGCCGGGGCTGGTGCACCTCGAGGAGTCACACAGCGGGCTGGGGCTGGGCAGCTGGAGCCACACAGCGGCCTGGGTTGGAGCAGCTCGAGGAGCCACACACAACAGCGGATCTGGGCGGTACCGGCGGCACCAGCTGACGTGTGTTTACGTTTATCATGCAGACCGAAAATCTGATTAGAGCAAAGCAGGATGGGGATCTGCCGCTGGGTAATCAAACATGTTTGAGAGGGCCGTGACAAAAAAGGTCAGCCAGTAACAAGGTCACCGAGTAAGAGACCTCGTGATCATTCGCTACTTACCGCGCTATTTTTAACATCTAACTAGATGTTTAAGACTGCTCAAAGTTCAGAGAATGCACATGTGCTAAGAGCTGCTTCAAAAAGTGCCGATGAAAATAATAAAACGTGACGTCATTGCATGGATGGAAAGATAGGTATGCTTGGCAATGCCCTCATTGAGGTAATCTAGATGTAGAAGCAGTTTAATGTGGTACCTTGTTTATTTGTCTGTTTGAAAGAGGATAGGGAACCAGACCACACTTAAAACATTCCTTCATGACTTATCTCTCCACCCATTGCAATGTGATGGAATTAATTCAATAAACCAGAGGGAAAAGTGAAATGTGCATTAACTTGTGACTTTTTCCTGCTTTGCAACAGGTGCAACTGACTACGAAACATCCAGAAAACACACACTGAATGGCGAAGGCTGTGTTCGGTACTGAGCTACCTCGTTGGTTTTGTCTTCCTCCTTAATGTGCCGGGCTATGAACTGTACACCCTCCAGCGCGCGCTGTACCTCCGGAGAGTACTGTGGTTCCTCGCTGCTGCAGCCGAATATATCTGCCAAGCACACAGCCCCCCGTGACGGCTGCATCACCCCCCTGACACGCCCACATCCCCCTGGCACGTCCCGAGAACGGCTCAGTTATTCATGCCTGACACAGAACCTACAGTTATGCAGCAGCGTCACTGAAGTGTGAAGCTGACACGTCGCACACGTCAGGACTTCTGTCCGTAAATAAATACTGAGAGCTGAAAGAACAGCGAGCAAGGTCATCTGCAAGGCTGAAGCGCATAAATAACTCAGCATGACATGTGCTTCAGCATTATATGCGCATCATATCATGTGCTTCTGCACGTGACGCCACACGGCGCTTGACCATTTGATGTGGCCGTCGCCTACCGAGGAGGCTGTTATTAAGATCACTATCTTGGAGTTTCCGATTCCGTCTCAGGGTGGCCACCACCGCGGCACACGGACCGGCGGGCCGACCCACGCTGGCCCGCGACACCGCGGGATTACGACACGCTGGCTAACGACATCACACGACACGCTGGGTAACGACACCACGGGCCGGCCCAGGTCGGCCGGTGCGGGGCGGCGGCGACATGCCGTACCGCGTGCTCGCCAACAGCCGAGCTATGCCTGGCGTCAGACCTGAGCTTTGGGCACCGCAGCCGCCGTTGATCTTGAAGGCCGATGGCGTGGAGTCGTCGGCGTACGGGTCCCGGAACGTGTCGCTGCAACAGACGGACGCCCGGTGGATGTGAGGAAGCAGTGGGCGTCGACCTCTCGCGGCACCGCCCTGGGCGCACGCTCGAACAGCGAGGCGCCCGCTGGGGGTGCGGAAGCCGCGGGCGTCGACCTTTCGTGGCCTCGCCCAGAAAGCACATCTGAAGAGCGAGGGGCGGTGACGGGTCGTCCGCGGCTCTCTCGGATCGGCGCGACGCTGCGATGTACTGCTCTCGGGGAGGGATGCATTCTCCATTTTAGACGGCCCCTATCATCCTGTCGCTTTCCTTAAGTCTTTTCTCTTTTTCCCAGCGTCCAGCACTTCCACGGCAGTCCATAGTCCGTTTATTTCTTTCATAAAAGGCGCCACCACCCCTTAAGCACCCGGCTCCCTTCGCCGTGCATCTATGCGCCTCCTCGGCAGTCACTGCTCTCCCCCTTCATTACAACAGCAGAACCGTCTGACCCATTGCAACATCCACAATGCGCCCCTAGTCAGCTACCTTTCCCGTCGTCCCCCCCCCCCCTCCCCCGCCTCTCCGCCTGTCCGTCCCGGCGCCGCCGCCCACCCTCGCTCCCATCCGCGCCGACTGGTGCGCGGAGCGGATCCATCAGAGCGCCGGGGGCGGTGTCGACGCCGACGGCTCGTCGTCAGGTCGCACCTGCTTCCAGTCCGCACGGCGGCGGCACGTGGCCGGGCACGGGACCACCGCCCGGTCTATACCGGCCGTGGTGAGGGTGTCAGTGAGAAATGAGAGTAGAGAGAGAGAGAGAGAGAGAGAGAGAGAGAGAGAGAGGAGAGAGAGAGAGATACCGCGCGAACACGGGTGTGTTACATGCGGTGATAATGCTGATGGATGTCAGTATGTGAATTAGTTGACCGACGTCGAATGCAGACCAAATTATCGACGCCTTGAGAACACTCGGTAAACACCGATGTGAAACGACACAGTGTACGTATACAGGCTGCATTCAGCTGCGTCCCGTCGGGAGCGGATAATGGTCTAAGCGGCTTACGAAACGGCTCCCAAACCAGAAATTACTTGAGCTGGCCGTCGGTCATAGGCCCAGCAGCGGAGGTAAGCGCCATTATATCGCGCTACTGCGTGACCATACGTACTCCCACTACCCAACCCATATAGCCCGGCACAATGACGACCCTAATGGGCCGCCCTGACGGGGAGTAGTCATGAAAACAGTCTGATGAGGCAACAGCCCTCCGGTCCGCATCAGGTACAGGTACGCGATTATCTTCCAACGGACGACACCCGACGCGCCGCCGGCACATCTGGGGTGAAGGAAGCGCAGTCCCGACGGCGCTCCGCACTGCGACGTGCCTTCCCGGAGGCGGCAGAATGCGCGCCACTGCGCGGTGTGCACGCCGTGCGCGTGCAGTGACGGCCTCACCCGGACATGTACTCGGCGCCGGCCGTGCACACGTGGTCGTGCAGGTGCGTCTTGGGGTCGAAGCTCTGGCGGCGCGGGCCGTACAGCGGCCGCCGCATCAGCAGAAGCCGCGGCATCAGGTACAGGAAGATGCGCCGCACCCACGGCGCCATCTTGTGCGTGGCTGGCGACCTGGCCATTGGATGACACGGAAGTTTACATGCACGTCAGCATGAAAAGGTTCTTTGCAGCAACAGCATCATGGTCTTGTCCGAGTTATGTCCACGCAAAACACTTGGGCCGGACATTTTTTCATTGCCTGTGTTTTGACGTAGTTTGAGATACATGCTTTACCGGCACCCGCATCGTTCACATATGGGTACAAAGAGGTAATATTAAAACCTGTCTTGGAAGAAGATGTTCCAGTTCTTAGTAAATCAGCCTCACCAAGCATAGTGAGGGTTCAGGTCAGGAAGTACGACACTTATATGGAAACAAAGCATCAGCCTGAAACAACCGCGGAGCGGCCTGTGCACGGAAGTTCGGTGATGTCGGGTAGCAGGCAATACCAAACATCCCAGTTTTTTGGTAGCCAGTTGACTCTGGGTTCTGGGTTTGTGACTATAAATTTCGTGTCACAAATATTTTCATTCCCTCCTCTTCTACCTTAATACTGAGCGTCCAAACTTTGCTGCAGTGCAGCTTTTTCACCACTCTGGTACCTGTTTGTCGCGCTGGTGATGATCTGCTGTCATGCTCATGATCTTTCATAGTATTTGGACGTAATTGTTTCCGTATTGCTTTTTCAATCAGTTTGACTATGTCATGCTTACTTTTGTCTTTTTAACAATCTTCGGCTCACTGCTTTGGTTACTCCAGCTGACTATCGAATCGGATGCAGCTATTCTAAGTGTCAAACCCTTATCTCGCTGTGCGCCACCTGTCAGGTGGCGCACCGTGTGGAGTGCATGACACTATCCTTCTGGATACCCCGTAGCCCAGTCATTCTAAGTGTCAAACCATTACATCGCTGCACGCTGATAGTCAGGTACAAGCGAAGCGTGCATGACACTATCCCTCTGGACACGCTCTAGCCTAGTCATCCAGTGCCAGCAAAGTTCATGGAGATGGTCATAATAAAGCCTCACATCAATGAAGTAAAACAGCGCACTAAATCCGAGCCCACATTACGCTGTCAGCGTGTCGTCACAGTTCTTCACTTCTTTCCCTCTTTGTAGCTGCAGAGTACAGCCCTTAGCCGCGACAACTGACGACGACAGAATCTGCTGAGGACCGTAATCAGCTTTTACTGACTAGAGATACAATCTGGAGTTGTTTTACTTCCACATCGCTGACCTGCGGGCTTAGAACTGTCACCTCCACTGATATGCCTGACGTCAGTGCAAATGAATGCTCGTGATTGCCACAGCGGGTGCTGAAGGCCATTTACCGAGAGGCGCGTTGGTTTAAGTTGGGACCTGCGCGTATGTGTGTGCGTGCACTGTACGCGTGTGATATGTCTGTTTTCCACAGCCAAACTTCCCATTGTAAAGACTTACTGCGCTTAACGCCGCTGTGCTACGGGAGAAATCAGCCATTGGTAGCCGTGGTATATAACGTTTCATCATGTTTGCGTGATAATTACTTCATATGTTTGAATCTTTGTGTTATATAAAGATTGTTCCAAGCTTTCGTAGCACTTAATGCACAGGCATTTTTACGACGATTATGCCGCAAACATTGAATATCGTAGACGTTGTTAACGCATAACAAATCAAAATCATTACTTTCAGAGTAATGTGCAGAGCCTTCTGCAGGGACGTCCACTTCAAACTTAAATGCCGAGTTATTCAGAGGAATTTATTGAAAGCTGCTATTACCGGCCGAATTGGAAGTGCCTGATCTAAGTGAAGAGTGCAACACAGGTGGCACACTCCCTTCAACGTGTCCGATGTTGCCCAGTGTTCTCCACTTTCCTGTCCAGTATAGTATTGGTCAAGTCGAGTTCCGCCACCATAGTTCCGTATTCCGGGCAGCGTGCCGAGTTTTAGACTCGCACTAACAGCCGGAACGGAAGAGAGGGAGGAGTCGGTGATGGCTGTAGAAAATAAACTGACTCTTCATCAAGTGTAAAACACGACGTATGCATTTAAATGACATCTTACTTCGATGTCCGTTACGCATCGCTTTGGTGTGAACCGCCCAATACCCTCTCGTATAAAAACGTAGACACGTTACGCCACTTTTGGCCTGGCTTTGCCAGACCGACGCCTCTCAGAAGACGAAGTCGAAGTCTCCTAGCTATTCAGAAGTTCAAAATTATTTCTCCAAACCCACGGAGAACAGCTGTTGTGCCTCTGTAAACAACAGCGTGGCTGTTTGCTGGGCAGGTTTCGAGCTTATGCCACATACGTCTCCTTATCCTGTTTCGCACCAACTAGAAAAGTGCACGGGCGTATCTCGATGTAAGGCACCGCAAGGGTCTGTTTTTGACGCTGCCAGTGGCTGTTTTTATGGTTTAAGAGGCGTGGGCAACCGTTGATGTAAGTGGCAATAATAATGACGGAAAGGGGAGAATAAATGTCACCGATTTGAGACGAATCGCTCCATAGGCTATCCACACGCCACTTTAGTTGTCAGCTGCGTCGCTTAAATGAAGCGCCACAATGGCAACGCATCGTGACTGGTCATTCAAGCTAAACTGAATTATTGCTCCAGCAGCGGAAGTTTGCTCTGTCATAAAATACGTCGATATGTAACTGAAGAAATATTCATATGGTCTTTTATTTTGCATACTGGCCGGAGGGTAACGCAGACGTGCTACAAGCAAGAACCTTTATCACATTTCAGACACACAAAACGGAACCATTGAACGATGTGTTCTCTCCAATTACCAGTCAACGCGTGCGACTCAGAACATGACAACAGCTTTAGCAGAGCTGCTCGATGGTCTCTTGTATGTCTGAAAAGCGCAGTGTGACCTATTTCATCGATGGCACCATCTTAACAGTCTCATGGGGGGTTGCCGGGCTAAATATTCAATGTCAAAAGGTGGAATGAAAAAAAAATTGAAAGGCGATGATGAAAAGCAAAATGTTGACGTAAAAACATCAAGGTGAATGCATGTTAAATGGAAATCGACATTCTGGAGAAATTTTGACTGGGAAAATATTGATTGGACTTTGCATCAATATAGAACATGATCAAATCATCAAATACTGCTCGGCTAAATATCGACGAGTACAGATATAGGACGGACAAACGAATGGCAAAATCCGTATGAGATATATAGCATCTTCAAATATACATATATATATATATATATATATATATATATATATATATATATATATATATATATACATATATACACATGTGTGTGTGTGTGTGTGTGTGTGTGTGTGTGTGTGTGTGTGTGTGTGTGTGTGTGTGTGTGTGTGTGTGTGTGTGTGTGTGTGTGTGTGTGTGTGTGTGTGTGTGTGTGTGTGTGTGTGTGTGTGTGTGTGTGTGTGTGTGTGTGTGTGTGTGTGTGTGTGTGTGTGTGTGTGTGTGTTTAGAAAGGTTCGACAAGGACAAACATCGAGGAGGAAGTGACTGTTAACTATAAGACCAACAATAAGAGGACGAAAAGCAAGCAACGATTTAATAAATGGTTGAAATGACCAACGTTAAGGTTTGCACACATTGCTATTGCAACTCATTGCTTAATAAATATTCCAAAATGTATCACAGATGTGAGGTTGTCAGTTTAACCCGCACTCGGCCGCGAGGGGGGAAGTTGACTTTCCCCACGGTTTTCGAGCACAGCTCAAAACAAACGCTCGCAACAACACCAAATTTGCAGCTTTTTCAGTTCATTTGATATATTTTGTGCGATGAGAAGTTTCGATTTACTATAGTCGGTAAGCTAAGTCAGATCAAAGAGGTTGACCTCCCAAAATTTTGACCGCGCATAACCTGTTGTGGGCCATTTGCCTTTCTATGGTTTGGCCCAAACTTGCTACATGTAGTGATAGATGAGCGTAACGCCTACAGTTTGTTTGTTTCAGATTTTTGTCTAAACCGGCGAGGTCAGTGACCTGGGTTTAGGCCAACTTTGGCTATATTACATAAATAATGCAAATTTGTACTTATTTTTGTTTGATTTTGATGTTTTTATGTAAGGAAGATAGCACTAACTCACGTGCACAAACATTGTATGTATGCATAACCATTATATGACCACAGAGGGCATGAGCTCCGCCCAGGCTATGACCTATTTCTATGCGTGCTTTCTACAAAGCACATGCTGAGCTCAAAATAGGCGGTGTGGTTAGGCCATTTTGGGCCAAGAATTCCAATATTCAACTGAAAGCATGTTGTGGTATCATTATAATGCATACTGAGGTCGCAGTAGGCTCTGTTTCCAGTAAAGGAGAGGAGAGGAAGTCAACTTCCCCCGGCAGCGCGCGGTTGTCCCAGAACTGCGGCCTGGCGCAGATGAACTTGGTTGTGCAGTGTTAAGTTAGTTTGGGCTAGGACACAAATATATTATATTATATTTGTGAAGCTACGCACGGTGAAGTCATGGGCGGTCCTGACGCTGAATAGGAGGAGCACGGTTCCAGAAACTGTGTAAACGAGAGAAAAAATATAAATGTCCAAAGAAAGACAAGGTCTTGCTTTTCAATGTCTTGGAAGACATAGCTCCGTGGCATCCTGAATCTATGAGCAGGCTAGGATGAGGTGCCGTTAGCGAACTTGAATCTGTAACCGATATGTTATAGCGAGCTTGATTTGAATTCTACGTTTCGATATTTTACGTCAGTTGTCAAGCGCTTTTGCGAGGAATATTATGCATATAAATAAGGAAGTACTGCTAGCTTTATTCATCGTAGAAAAGCCAGGAGAAAATGAAGATAGATGGTATTTCGACTACGTGCCTTTATGGCTTGCCTTTATGTCATGCCTACACGTCTTGTTTTAATATTTTGACGCTCCATTTAACGCTCCATTGGTAGGTAATGTTTCGCTTCACCATTGCTAATCCCCGCGGGTTCATCAACTGCGAGTATCATCAACGTAAATATATCCTTTCCAGGAATGATTCCATCAATATTTTACCATCCGACATGTATTTCTCACCAATTCTGACCTTTGTCACGCTTTGTTTTATCAGTGCTTTCCTATTCAATCGTTTCTCATTTACGTATTAGACTTTTGACATTCTGTGCTTCGATATTTCAAGTACCAGTATCTTTCTACGATATTTTGTATTCGATATTGGGTTACACATCTTGCCAAAGCGGCCATCTCTGGAGACTTCCCCACGAACTCTTCATGCGTCTCAGACCTAATGACAATCATAGCAGGCTGAAAAGCGTTGGCGCCTCGGCGGCTTCGGTTTTATTCTAGCCCTAGCCGATCCAAGATACATCTCGAGTAGCCCTCCAACCAACCATTTGCTTGGTCTTCCGCTTAATTGGAACATTACGAGCATCTTTGGCATCTACAATGTTGACAGGGGGTTGCCAAGTCTCGACTCCCTGTCCCTTCCCCTTTCCTGGAGGATTGTGATGTCCGCAGACGAAGGCCCAAGTGCGGAACGCTGCTGCCAAAGGGTGTAATGCGGAAAACCATACGCCCCGAACTCTTATGACCAGTGGGCACGATCACAGTGTGCTGGTAATATTTAGTACGTGTCACGGCGTTTCATGATGAACAACTTACGATAGATTGTGATTTCCATCATCCAGTTGGCTGCCATCAAGAAAAGGTGCGTATTTTCGTAAGAAGGGTTTAAAGATGATCAGTGAAAAATGATCCTTCCAGCAAAAGATGCCAACAAACGGGTTTCTCCTCGCAATAAGCCCACTTTCTTCTCAAAGTTGGGGGGCTGCAGTCTAAGTTGTGGCTGAAGGCCCCACCCCATCCCACTTCCAACTGAATAGGAAACATAGTCCTTCTTAAAAACATGTTGGCTTGGGATCGCCCGGACTGAGCAGCTCACCGCATTCTGGCGGGTATGTCATCGCTGCGAGACCATCAGCAGCATGGCACCAGTTATACTGCTGGCCCATAGATGGCTCTCCCAACTTACAGGCTCGCCCGTGTCTCGGTAGATGGCGCTACACAGCGCACGGAAGGAAGTCTGATTAAGGGCAGCGAATATCCCTTTTTGCACCCTCCGCCTTTGTATTCCGCTAACCATGGTATGAAGATAAGAAACAAGACATATTGGTATTGCTCAGTTGCTATTCATTCATTTCGGTTATTGAAACTTTCATCTTTGTTGTTCTGCAATCAGATGCTGCAAAAATATGGTCGGGTGCGGGAGCATGTAATGGGCAAGAAACATACTCCTGAAAAGGCCTTTTACTCGGCCTCGGATTCTAGAGCACTCTGGTATCATACCACCTGTCTTTACCTTGTACAACATAATTACCTCCCCATGCATCTGATCTACATGGGAAGGTCTATCCGGCGCTCCTTTTGGGTGCATACGCTATTCAAAATGACGTGGATGTGATAAAATGTGACCGCAACTCACGGACGTCGTGAAAAGTATTGCGGGGCCAAAAGCCGTACTTCGGAAGGATTGGGCTCAGAATGTCTCCTGCCCCTCCCCATTGCTCTTAGCATCGAACTCTCACGCTATTGGGGCAGCTTAAACTTTGTGGCATAGCAGCCCTCTCCAAACGATACGTAGCTCCACTCACCGATCGACTGACACATTGCAAAACAGCGTGTGTGAGAGAGGGATATATATATATGTATATATATATATATATATATATATATATATATATATATATATATATATATATATACATATATAAATGCGCCGAGCTCTACGAACCACTTGAGCAAGCCGACGGTGAAGCGGGTCGTCCATCTCCGGTGCGCCGATGTCAGCGCTGGAGCTCGTCGCGAGCGGCGCCAGCGGTCCCGCCCCGCCGGCGGCCGGCGGCGCCGATCGGCCCCCCATCTGTCTAATTCAGCGGCTGGCAGCTGCCGGGACCGGCCGCCGAGTGGGCCCGACGGACCTCCGGCAGCCGCCGCTCTGGCCGCGCCGGCGGCGGCAGCTGCCAGCGCGGCGACAATTACGCCTGCCTTTATTACCGACGCGGCGCGGGACGACGACGCGGGGACTGAGCGCAGCGCGTCGGTCGACACGGAGGGGCGGCACCTGGGACCCCTGTCCGCCCCGCTGCTGCGGTCACCGGCCGCTTGTCACGCCCCGACCGTTGCCAGGCGACCGGCAGACAGCTGATCGGCGAGCCGAGGGCCGGCACACAACCTGCGCGGTGCGGCGGTGCGCTGCAATTTGCCCGCGGCTCTGGGTCGCCGTAGTCCTGGCGGCGTGCAGAGTGATGTATGGTGCGCCGCGGGCGGCTTTCGGAGAGAGATGGTCTGCTGGTGACAAATGATCGTCGAAGCTAATCCCAGCTACGCCCGGTTTACTAGGACACAAAATTGGTACTATATATCCATTAAGTTTAAACCAGTATCTGAAATCGCCGAGCCTCATCGGGTCATCAATTACTTGCGAAATCACCCCGAACAGACAATGAGATTCAGTAATAGAAGCAGTGCTATCTATTAACAGCAAATCGCGTAAGATCTTTGAAAGATGGGGAATTTGTGTGTCTTCAAGACTTGATAGACATCAGCACTTTCCCTCACCTTCCGTCGTCCGTCTTTACAACGCACACTGATATCTGGGGGAAGGGGTACGATGCCACCATCGGCTACTGTTTCTTTAGTGTTATGTTGCCAGGTCAATAATTGGACCCCATTATGCGAGGTCAAAAGTCAATTTTTCCTGGAAATCGCACTTTCCAGCTTCATAGTCAAAACGTGCGGAACCACGTCACACGGCCGCATCAAAGTTACATAGTCGTGCTCCTTGTTTAATTCTGAGCTTTCAAACATGTTATTTTGTGTTTTGAGTATATACTTATGATGAAGGCTCCCGTCGATGTGATAGTGTCGGCCCGCCGCGCGCGATCGGCAAATCCGTTGGTTGCCGGGCGCTGCCCGCCACGACTGTGGATCGCCGTACAGTGTTCCTAAAAACCCGCTATAGCCTAGAAATCAGAGCAGCTGGAGACAAGCTTTTGACGTCTTAAACAGAAGCAAGGACTTTCCTTCAGGCTAATGGAAATTTTGGCGCGATCGATAAAGAGATATCCTCAAAAACCCTCGGGGGGTCGCATCGACCTCCTCTCTTTCATGGCGAGAGCTCATCGTTTTTCTTAATTTTTTTTGACAGATGTCTTCCAACCTTTAGGGGCGAAATTTGAGCTGACACTATATTCTGAACAAGGGAAAGAACCACATTTCGAGTAAAGTGATTAGCTGTGTTCCAGAGTAAAGGAAACTTTGGTGAAATAAGGATAACATAAAATGCAAGCATTATGTCACGTTTAACCCAGCGCTGCCTGGGACATCTAAGTGCGACCACCCTGAGGGAACTACCTTAACCATTTGTGCCCCAGCATTTTTGTTCGAGTTGGGAAATTCAGATGGTGGTCCGCACTTTTAATCTCCCCCCCCCCCCCCCCCCCAGTTGTAAGGTGATATGCGTCACGTGGCTGATGACGCCACAGGTCGTGCAATGTTCCTTCAAAATCATTAAAATACTTGGACGAATTCAGGGCCGTGCAGCACATGTAAAAACAGCTGTATGCCTTCGAATCTGGCACAAAAGAAACAGTGTGTTTTTATGCGTCATATGAAGTCATAATATTAACAAAAAGGGTCAAAATCAGTTTAACTCAGGGTCACTCCTGGCCAATCTGCCCCTCATTGGTTATTAGTTTTGGTCTATCCGATTCACATGACATTAGTTGGATATAAACTGTGCACGTTTTACCGACTTAGATTTACCCAAAATGTGCGTCACAAATCATCTGGGCTGCACACCTGTAGCTTGCTGATACGTGGCCTGTTTTGGTGAATATGATGTTGCCTCCACGGGAGCAGCCAGAATTTGCGGCGGCTTTCAATGAGCTATTAATATTGGTTTGCTCCGGTGCCTGAAACAGTTGTTTCAGTTGCCTACCTCGCATATTCACTCGGCTATCAGCTAGTCCTGTTAACAAATTACGACTGCTGGGCTCTACATGCTGCTGTCCATGGTCGAGCCTATGATATTTAAAGCAAAATCCGGATCACCAGATTCCGGAGTGATATTCAGCAGCGCCGTGGTGAAAAACTGCGCTCGGACCTGACGAGGCTTTAGCGCAAAGAGCCCCATCCCTGGGCTGCGCCTTTGATGACCTCGTACATTACGACTGACCATGATTGACCAACAGTGAAAACAGTGAATAATTACATCAAAACAATCAATGCATTAAAGGAACCGTGAACTCCTGTATGTCGAGGCAAACATCACCGTGCCAAATTTCATTGATAATGTCACAGCTTAATGAGCTGATCTGACGTTGAAAATCCAAATGTATTCAATATCGTACGCAATCGGTACTGAACTTTCGGTGGATTTTCCAGGACGACTCGAAAGTTATTTCAGCAACTCGACTCTCATAAGCTCATGTTGAGCAGCACGCTTACTAAACGGAAAAATCATGTTGTCTAGAGTGTACAGACTTGGTCACATGCTTCCAAAAATATATAGATAGACTGGAAGGGGTACAGCGAAAAGCAAATGGGGTGATAGATAGGGTTGGCAGCGTAGAATATAACGATAGGATTAAGGTCTTGGAGCTGTATTTACTGAAATGTCGCATACTTAGAGGGACCTGATCGAGATACACAAGATTATGAAGGGGATAGACAGGGTAGATCTACATGGAGCACCGGAAATTAGGCCAAGACATAGAGGAAACCAGCTTCCTTTAGCAAAACGCAGGAGTAGAGCCATGAAGAGGCAGATGTCATTTAGGCAAGGAGTAATGAACCATTGGAATGGGCTGACACGAAGTTGTAGAAAGTCCATTTCTAGCAACATTCAAAAACCGTTTGGATAAGTTTTATCTCTCTAAAGATGTCACTCGTAGCTACATTTATGTAGGTCAGGTGATTAGTTTTGAGGATGTGTGCGCAACCTGAGGTAGGCCAACCTCGATGATCCCTTGTGGCTCTTTGTTGGCCGGATATCTTTATCTCTTCATGTCTTAGAGCGGTCTTTCTTACTGAAGAGTATACCGACTGATGTAAGTGAGCTTGCTTCTTCATATCCGATGCTTGGTTTAGACAGCAGTATCAGCCTTATGTGGTGTGATTGTGCGGGGTGTGCGTCCTCGCTCTCGCTGTCTTCCGAGCTCTACATCTGACTGGGTGCCGGGAGGTGTCACGTGACCACGGGTCTCCCGATTCGCCGGGGGTCAAGGGTCGGCCGCTGAGGCGGCAGCAGGGACCCTACGCTCACAGGCGCCAGTCGGTTTTTGGACGAGCCAGGGGGGGGGGGGGGGTGCGCGCTACGTTTTCCTACACCTTATTCCTCAAGGAATACCAGGAGAATGTAAATATAGTTGGCTGATATCTCGGGAGAAAAAGAACCACGTGGAATCTGTCGCAAATGTGGTACACTCAATGCAGCATAATGAACATATTGCTGCTGACAACACTGATAACAGGATAAGCAATTGAACTTCTGCTATTGTTTCGATGAAGGCATGTTGCCGAAATATCAACCCAACTATATCTCCATTCTCCTGGTTTTCTCGAAGGAACAAGGCTAATACTATTCAGCTAATACCATTCTGCGAACATTCTACTTGGTTAGCTTTCCACACATGTTTTGGGTTTGTTCAGACGTCGCCCGTGAGCGCAGCATCAGCAGCTAACAGTCAACATGAAAGGCGTGCACCCTTATTGCCGCACCACGAAGGCTGCTCGTCCGTGCTCCTCCCACGGCTCATGCAACGGGGCAGGTGATGCCGCCGGCTCACCTGAAGTGGACGTTCAGGACGCCGACGGTGACGCAGATGGACAGCGTGACCAGGATCATGGTGAAGAGCAGGTACTTGCCGAGCAAGGGGACGGCCAGGGAGGTGGGAGGGATAATCTCGGCCAGCAGCAGGAAGAACACAGTGAGGGAGAGCAGGATCGAGATGCAGAGCGTGACTTTCTCACCCGAGTCGGACGGCAGGTAGAACACGAGGATGGTCAGAAAGGAAATGCCGACGCAGGGTATGATGAGGTTGACGGTGTAGAACAGTGTCTTCCGCCGCATCGTCAGGTTGAAGGTGATGTCTGAAGAAAGCAGACCGCGGGATTTAGATGATCATGTTCGTCTGGCGGTAGGCAACCTTCGACGAAGGTTCGAAGCTGCATCATCGAAGATAAAGCATGGCCCACACTCAGCGGGGTGCAGTGCCACAGCTGTTAAAAACCATCAAACAGTCATGGTGCCGCGCAGCAATGGAAATAGGTCCTAAGAAAAAAGTTAAACCTGCAACTAGCACACAAAGGATATTTTCCACTGTGCAACTGCAAAGAAATGGTATTCGAAATGAAGCTGACGTCTCTATTGCCATATATGTCATGTTACATTTTACACCCATCATGCAGTGCTGGTACCAGGCTAAGACCAAGTAATCAAGGTTTGTTCATGAGAACCTGGCGACCTGTTAGGGACCTCGCTGACCAAGCACTTTGCCAAATATGAGTTAAGTTATGGATCAGGTAGACAGGATCCTAAAGTGCTGTAAAACCAAGGGCACACTCACCCGTGTTTAGGATTTAAACTTCCATCGGACAGTTACCTATGAGCGCCTTCAGTGGAGCTCTGCGATCCTGCGCGCCGTCTGTGATCCCTTCCCAGACGTGTGCGCCTCCGTAAGATCACGGCATAGATAACTACGTGGACGTACAGGGGAGGCACACAGACGGCTGCCCAGGGGTTTCGGTTATCCATTCAAGGGAATATTCCGTATCTCTAGGGGGTTTTGAACTGAAATAGCCATCTTAGAGAAGTTATGTGCAGCTCAGAGTCAGTGCTCGTCTTTAAGCCTGAGACCCTCTAGTTGTTGAGCTTCATGCACAAGAAGATGTGCTGATCATTTCGTGCCGGCTATTTTAAGGTTGCCCAGGTATCCATGATGTCATAACAGCGTCATTCAAATCCTGTCATTCTGCTGGCCAGGCTGCGTTCTGGATCAAGAAAGAAGAAGTTAACGAGTCTTTTATATTCGGTGTTCGTGAGCACGATTTCGAGCGCGTAAGCAAGTACAACGGCAGTCAATTGACTCCCGACCAGTTTTATGCAAGCTAAGCCAGACTCTAACATGGTTGGTTGTTTGGATTAGAGCTCCTTCGACTAGAAATGATCATTTCAGGGCTATAGGATGGAGGAGAATGGATAACGGTGAGGCAGGATAGCATGCGCCTGAGAGGCCCACCGCCGAGCATCAGCCCGCGCAGGGACCCTCCGGAGTGTGCGCTGGGCGCCTCGTCGGGGTACCACTCCCCAGCGACCTCTCGTCCCACTTGTGACTGACTTATGCAGCCTGCCCCGGACAAGCGGGCGTTAGGAGGATACAGGATTAAGCAAAAAGGGGATAAGCGGATCGGATTTCTAGCATGATTTGCGTTTCGTGTTACTCAATAAAAAAGTTTTACCTTCTTTCTAGTTATTACGAAAATAAGGTTTGTAACATAATAACTCAAGAATAGCGGTAAAATCTAGGATGCGAATACAAGCAATTACGAAACTAAGATTTCCAATAGAATAACTTTAGAATAGCACTATAATCTGCCATGTGAATACAAGCGATCATCTTAAAATCACGGATAAATACGCAATAATATCATGAGAAGGGGCCATAAAGCAAGCACACTGCCATGTTTGGCCTAGTGAACACTTCCAGTCCGTGCTGCCATCTCTCGGGAGATCAATGGACTAAAAATGAGGGCTGCCATACAAACGTTCCATGAAGCAACCAAACGATGACGTATTGAGGAACATATTTACTAAATAGAGAAATCGTGTAGTCAAGAGCAGTCTTTTCCTCCGTAAAAGTATGTCAGCTGTTAAAAGTAAGCTTAATTCATCATACACAATGCTTGCTTCAATATCTTCAACTGTGCAACATTCCCATTAATGCATTTGTTTCATGATATCGTCGAAATGCCAAGTGTTCGATGACAATGACACTCCTCTTTCCAAAACTGTCCGTGCACGCCATCCGCTGATGCACTTAAGACTGACCAATTTGAAAGAGCTGTCAGCCATTAGGCGCCAGAACCGTTTAACAATGTGCCAGTGAAAAAACGGGCAGAAAATCTTCTTGTAAGGGAGCTTTATCGCTTCGTTGCTAGCCCACGTTAGCATAAGGCCTGAAGAAGAAGGAAGGCGACCGTTCTAGAGACGCTACGCTACCAAGGTAATTACTGCCCATAGGTTCTTCCCATCCTAAGAGAGGTTGCACCAGGAGAATAATTATTCGCTTTATCTCTCTTTCTAACAGGGTCTATTGCCGGATACTTTATCACAAGTGCTCCCCGATTCGACAAAGGCCATACCTGGATATGGAATCTGGACATAGAGCTCTTCGTTCCGCTTAGCTGGTATCTCCAGGATGTCCCACTCGACGCTCATGTAGTACTCCTTGAGGTCAATGCCGACATCCACTATGTTGCTCCCTGCCTTTTGTTCCATGTGTTTCAGGTCCACCTGGGGCAAACCGCACTCACTCGGTGAACGCGTTGTGAAGGGGCGGGGACAAAAGATATTAGAGATCATAACGTGCCTTTGGTGATCACGTGGCAAGTGGGATGTCACCCAGCAGGATGAAATGTTTACAACCTCATCCCTTTTCACACACACGAGCGGTTGAACATGTGGGACCACGCAAAGCCTGTGAGATGACGCGGTTAGCAGCGCTGCCAAACGTGTGTCACTTGATCAGTTTAGGCGCGTTTTACTCATTCTATCTCGGATATCTATACTGATAACGAGGACCATAGCTCTGGATGCCAAATATTGCATTATCGAAAGCGATTAGAAGTGACCACATAAGATGACACCTAATTTTTCCGTCAGTTGGCCATTAGAGTCCTGGAGTTTGGGGTTATTGGAAAGGCAGCGACAATTGGAGCATCGTTAAGATGATCGGGCGGGGCGCCGAGACCTGATAATTCCCCCAAACCAGGAAGCTTTTGGTTTCCTTGCAGTAACCTGCCGAGGTTTTCGGCGTGATGTTTCGTGAAGTCAATTATTCAGGCAAATGCGGGGTGAAGAAGGCAACAGATCTCCCCCTGTGGGAACAATTGCAGAAGACGCGATGCCCGTGTTCTTTGATCAACACACGCGTGGGAAGAAACCCGGTCAAACCCGGTGGTCGGAGTAGAAAAATCGTGTCACCTGTGCAGACTAGTGACGTCATCTGCGGCATGTGTGGAGTGGCGCAGTGGCCTAAATCCTTTTTTCGGCACGTTTGGAGGGCAACAAAAAGCAAGCGCGTCTGCAGTCTGCTTAATGTAATCTCTTTCCGTCCCGCAGCTTGCGTATTCATCGTACTGTGAGGTCAATGAATGCATTTATGCAGCAACAGCATATTTACATCGATCTTCTCTATTTTGGTCATAACTAACCATGATGTTAATCGCGGTGAATAATAAGCCCAGAACAAACGGCGTTTGGATTTGTATTGGTTCATATGAGTTTGACTATTAAGAATATAACTAATAAACAGTGTGCTCAGATGCTAACACTTTCGAACAATTCAGTGCAGATACTCAGTCACACGTGGGACAACATAAGTGAACGATTCCGTCGCCAAGTCAGTGCCTAGCTGGCTCCTCGCCATGTAGTTTTGCACCTCGGTCTTAAAGCGTGATGGACCCAGTGCACGGAGGGCTAGCGGCAGGTCATTGAAGGCAATCACGACGGAACACTAACACACGCCCGAGTGGTCGGCTCACCGCGCCGCGCTCAGGTGCGGTGGGGGAGGGTCAGTTTGCCTCTTGAGGTCTCTAACTCTAAGCGAGTTAGGGACATCAAATTCAAAGGATCGGTGGGGCTTTATGTGAACAAACTTGCGTCACATTTTGAGGTCCTATAAAACTTTGGATAAGACAAGGCCAAACAAAGTCAAGCTCGAGACCATTATCCAGGTGCTCTCAGAGTTATTTACGCAACCAAGCTTAATCTAGAAACCAGTCAAAAGCAAAATGTCCCTGATGTCCACATGAACCCAGTAACTTTATCTGACCACTAGAAAGTAAAAATTAACACCCTCTGGGATTATTTGGATATTTGGATATACAAACGACGTCAAGTGCTATCATATGCGTCATGCTCCTCAAAGCAAAAGGGTGATCGAGGTCATTTAAGGCCAGCGCCCCCCCCCCCCCCTCCCACCGCCACCACCACTCTGACCTCAACGTAGAAATGAAAACATATATTTTGTCATCGCTGTGATGCAAGGAATTCGAAGTAAGCGTCAAAAGCTACCTAATAAGGAAATTTTTCTAGCAGTAAGATATTTTTTTATTTTGACCTTGACCTGCCAATTTGATCTTGATCTGGACTTGTGAAGCGGGTTTCCTAGTAATTTTCCTCGCCGACACCCATGGGCTGAGTTTGACCTGCCATGCGTCAGCAAAAATACTAGGGATGTCTTATGTTGTATGCGAAAAGATAGTGTATTCAGTTGCTTACAGCTATGCAAAGATAGTGTATTCAGTTGCTTACAGCTATGCAAAGTGTGACGCGGCTGCACTGCATCGATTCCAGGCTATTTTGGAAAGCCTTACGGGGGTCTTCCCGCTCGAACGCATGTGATACATTCGTATTCGATTCTAGGATGGTATGGGAGTAGTCGCTGACCAATCGGAATGCCTTGTGTTGCGGTGGTGAGTGTCATGCCTGTTAATAAAGTCGCGAGCGATTTACCCAGGTTCTGGGTTCATCGAAATCTCTTTGGTTGAGTGAGGCCGTGGTACCACTTTATATGCATTACTGAAGTCACTGAAGTTCTGACAGGGCATCATTTATGTCGTCGCGCTTCTATCGTCCAAAAATAACTCTGACTACGAGGTTTAGAAGCTCTTGCAGCTGGCCTAGTTGCGTACTGTTGCTCGCTGCATTAACAGTGATACACTACCGTATCAGCGGTATTGCAGGGCCGTTTACCAGCGTGACCACAGCAGACTGCGATGGGCTATGCCTGAGCTCTGACTGCGGCCAAAGAGCTAACGATACATCGTCGCATAACGTCGCCAGTGTGTGCCGAGAATGTCATGCCCAGATCGAACAATATCAACGGCGTTGTCGTGGGCCTGTCACCGCTCCACGAGGACGCAGACGTGGCCACTCACCTGGAAGCCGTCGTAGGTCCAGCTGCCGAACTTCATGACGCAGCTCTGCTCGTCGAAGGGAAACCACTCGACGTCGATCTCGCAGGAGGACTTGTAGATGGCCGGCGGCTTCCAGACCACCAGACCGTCGTACCGAAGCGTCGCCTTGGTCATCAGTGTCACCTCGTAGTTGCCGTCCGCACTGCATGAACAGGAGTGTGTTGATCCGTAGTTGGCACGTTGTGCTGACCCACGGTTGGCACGCGGCCCTGCATACTGTGGCACTGCTGAAGGATTCAGCTCTGGGCGAATTGTGTGGCAAGAGACGCCACGCACACCGAATGGTTAGCAAACATGTTAGCTTGAATTTGCACACAAACATGTTAGCAGATATGTTTGTTGTACTCGGTGTGACAAGGCCGCTGTACAGAGCATCCTTGAGTGGCAAAGGTATAAAATGTCTGTGCTGCTCACCCCCGTGAGAGTAGGTGATGCACGAGCGATACTTGCCACGGCATACTAGCCACCCATGGGTGAAACGCGTGGGTCTGTCCGCTGTCCTGGTAGATATTCTCCGCCGACTAACATAGCTTTATGTCCACCGATAAGGCAGTAGTAGTAGCCTTTTTCCTGGCAGAAAGAAAACGACAGAATGCGGGTATCGATGCGTTGCCAAAATATCAAGGCATCTATATCTGTATTCTGCTGTTCTTTTCTACGACAAATGGGGCTTTTACTATTGTCTTAGCTATTGTTTTTGTCTTATATATGTGCAAAATGTTCCTCGCAAATACATTTAGCAACTTACAGCCTTATGTTCTTGAGCGGATTGCACAGACTAAAACAATTTCGCTGTATGCGTGGATGATGGTTGTATGCTCTTTTGATTCAACACCCGCTTGCTTTTTGCACTTTGATGTCTGCATTTTTTGGCTTTGACGTGGGCACGAAGCAGAACCAATACGCTGTACCAGCGCATAACGCCAGCGTAACATCAATAATATTGACGATAGCCTAACGGAGCATTTTTCGGTGTTCCTTGTTTTTTAAGGTCAAAAAGTTGCATATATCATGGATCTAGAAAATACACAACCTTCATTATTTATCATGCTAGAAATAGCTGACCTCTACTATTCCTGGAGGAATTAGTCAAACGAAAAAGTCGAGCTATTATTCAAATATGTTATGAAAATTATCGATGTTTCCAGCAATGTTCATGACCCCGCGTCGCCCTCCCGTCAAGCGGCGACCATGAGCACCGCTAGGAACGATTCCTATTTTCGCACTATATTTAAGACACAGAATAACGTTCATAAATCAAAAATCAATGCCTCCTGTTACACTGGCGATCGGGAATTTCCGGTATAACAAGCAAGTCCGGCATAATAAGTAAGTCCCGGCATAATAAGTAATTTCCGGCATAATAAGTAATTTGCGGGCATAATAAGTAAGTCCTGGTATAATAAGTAATTTCCGGCATAATAAGTAGGTCCCAGCATAATAAGTAATTTCCGGCATATAAGTAAGTCCCGGCATAATAAGTAATTTCCGGCATAGTACGAATGGGAGAAAATTCGAGGCAGGAGCCCGTTGTTGCGTCTGCCAATAATAGAACCGAAAAATTTGCTACTTGTCTGAGGAACCGCTTCAAGTAACATGACTTTGCACAATACTTCAAGGTCGGGGATCAGAATGAACGATTCCCTTGGAATTGCTTTTGCTAACAGCCCTGGCCTGACTTTGACCTGCTCTCGATTCGCGACCATGCGAGTTCTGTCTATTTTTATGCCCAAAGATCCGCTATTCAATTGCTAACAGGTCTGCAAAGTTTGGTGTGGCTACGCTGTGTAATTCGAACTTATTCTGGAATAACCTTCGGGGGAGGGGTTAAATCAATCCCTAACTCAGACATAGGTATGGTTGCCAGTGCTGGTTCCTGATTCCCGCCACTTGCTTCGACAAAACAAAATCCTGAATCCTGGTTCCACTGATTCTTCCAAAAGGCTAAGCCCCAGATCCTGGTTCCCTCTGGTCTATAGTAATCCACGGTTCTGGATTTCATTGGCTCTTTGGAAAACACTGTACCTTAAATACTGGTTGTTACTGGGCCATGACTCATAGGTTCTCAACCACGAAGTTACGCAAGTCACACAGAACGGCTAACACATTTTTGTTTCCACATTTATTAAACGTTTTACGGCATAGTCAATGGAAAACATTCAGCATGCTTTGAAACCACCAATGCAACCAAAACAAAGTTTAAAGGAAGTGTTCCGCATGTTTATGGGGTTTTTAATCAAAATAGCCATGTTGAAGATCATTCGCTGCAGTTCACAGTCCTGCCTTTCTTAAAGCCTAAACGACTCTAGCTACTTAGCTTTACGCCCGCGAAGATGTGGAAACTATTTCGGGGAGAGTATTTCAAGGTCCCCTTGACATTCATGACGTCATGAGGACGTCATTCGGATCGTGCCGTTCCATAAACCATGTGGTGGTCAAAGCCAAGTAATATGAAATAGTTGAGTCGTTCGTATCTGGTGTTCATGAGTACGATTTACAGATACAACGGCCGTCAACTGGCTTTCAATCAATGCCGTTCCAGGTGCAATGACGTAACGAAATAATGACTTATCGAGCAGCATATTTACCGACCAGATAGATCGTGTTGTCGAAAACAGTCTTTTCTACTTAAAAGTGTACCCACTGTTATAAGTGAACTTCTTTCATCACACCTGGTACTTGCTTCATTACCTTCAAATGTGGAACATTTTCTTTAACTGCTATTTACAGCCTATTTGCCTACAACTGATTAGTGGGCGTCTGACAGCTGAAACCATCATACAGAATAGCTCATATATTTCTACTCCTACACACCACAAAGGTCACATACCACAGGCAAGTAAAGCAATAAGCATGTCCTGATGCCCCCACTGCAACCAACAAAGTGTAGCTGCTGGTTGAGCAAGAGTAGTAGGTAAGTAGTTTAGTAAGAATAGGCCGCTAACATCACAACACGGCATCAATGCACTTGTAATGGAGCAAGAGGAAGAAAAAATAGCACGTGCCCAACCTTGGGGAAGGCGACTTCGCTTCAGCGTTTTAGAACACAGGTCAATAACGTACGAACGCAGCAACACCACATTTTTTAATATCTTTTCATGTATCAATTTCATATATTTTGTGCCAATTCGAGTTTTGATCTACTAAAGTCCGGGACCAAGGTCAGGTTAAAGATGTCATTCCCAAAAAAATCAACCTCGCGTTACTTTTTTGTGGGTTATTTTCCATTATCAAACTGACTACAGCAATCGAACATAAGAAAATGCACACTTTGGATCTTTCAAGCTTTTTGAAACGGGCAAGGTGAGTGGGCTGATGAGAGGTCAATTTGTGTTGTTTTCTGATAAATTATGCAAGTTTTTAGGCATTGTTTGCAGTTTTGTGGATTTTTGCAAGGAAAAGAATACTAGCTCACGCGTGCAACCACCGTATTACCACAGAGCGCATGACCTTGGCCCAGGTTAGGTTTACCTCAATGCATGCCTTTTACACAACACATGCGGAGGTCAAAATAGCCAGTTTTTAGGCAATTTTAGGCGCATAATTCAAATGCTTCACTGGGAGCATTTTGTGGTGTCATTGTAATACATAATGAGAGCACGATAGGCCATGTGAGGGCTTGCATGCTCATATGAGTTCATTCAATTTCAATGGCCTCTAATGTCACTAGCGGCGGGCTAGGTGAATGAGTGTGATGCTTGTAAGCACCTTTGCATTGTGTTTGTGACGCTGATGGCGTACCATTGCACGTACTTAAGTGCCTGTTCTCAGTAGGTCATAAATATGAGTGTGACCGCTATATATAAATATAAATAAAACTGAGACCAAGCATCAAAGAGACCTTATATAATGCATACAATAGCTATACCATTTTGACTACCTGCAAATGTATAACACGCGATCTCTGACCACGGAAAAACGTTATAATAGTCACCTACGACCGGTTGGTACATCAAAAGTTTTTAGTTGGATTTTTTATAAATTTGCCCTGAATTGACTCAAGCTGACCTGTAAGTCAGCCCAATTTGTTATTTTTGTGTCCGGGATACTTTTTTCCCACAGCTGCACCTAATGAAATAAGCTTAGTCAGAAGCACATTGTGAAAGAAGACAAAAACGTATCGTTTTTGTAGACTACTGACAGACCAATTTCGAATGGCAGCCTGACCTAACATGGACCTTGCAGTAGAACACAAATGTTCGGAAGGACAACCCACAGTCATAACGCTTACTTCTGTGCCTTTAATATCCGTCTTGATGTGTTAACATATGTTTTAACTGAATCTATCAGAACTGCAGTTTTTCACCTTTCGTGGACTCTGTGAATCTCAGCGTTGACCCAAGGTCGAACAATTGTGTGGATTCTTCATGATTTGACAAGATGTTCACAGCATTATCTTTCTTCTCTGGCAGGACGTCATGCAGTTGGAAATGTAAGGGGATGGAGGGAAGTCAACTTCCCCTTGGCCGGACGCGGTTCTCTCAAACGCCCGGCCGGGCGCCAGTTAAACGTTGCGGCTTTCTCATTACCCGCTGCGATGTAGGCAACAACAGCACAGCATCAAAGCAATTTGCCAGTGAGGGTGTCTAGCTGAAGTGCAATTTGCGGTACCAGACGGCGTTCCATGTTTGGGGGTCGCTGTTGATGTGATGACCTCGCTTTGTTCAACCAGACGCCAAGAGCCCTAATGAATGCGCGCGCGATATCGCCGCCAGCGCAGGGTCCTCACTTGTTAAACAGCACGATATCAGGCAGCCAGATGTGCTCGGAGGGCACGTACAGCTTGTCCACTCCGCCATAGTCCTCTGGGTTCCACCGGAGCTTGTAGTCCATCCATTTCTGTCGACATGGCGCGGCCGCGTCAGAGGGTTCCGCTGCAGGGCGGCCCGGGTACGGCCACAGGCGGGCTCTGTCTGCACAGACCGGAGAGGGTTCCGCTGCAGGGCGGCCTGGGTACGGCCACAGGCGGGCTCTGTCCGCACAGACCGGAGCTCGGCACGTTATCGTGGCAGTCTTAGCTGACCGTTCCGACAAAGCAGCACACAACTGCGGTGAGTTGGCAGAACTGAAGTTGACGAGAAGTGAGGGAAGGTGCGATGCGATGTCGGCTTCACTACTTGGATTCAGTCAACTCCAGCCCGGAACCGTCTCCTCGTGGCCCATTCTGAATGTGTTTAGTTCCATGTTAAAATGATGGCTTTCCAAATTCCATTTGATTACTGCGATTTGATTCCGTCGACGTGAGCCGAATCTCCTTTTTATGATTCGCTGATGCAATTTTATGATTCACAAGATTTAAATATGTACGGATCTATTGGAGTAACGCGAATCCGAATACTCAGCTATAGCGGTTATAGCGGCTATAGCGGCTATATCAGCTAAAGCGGCAGTCAGTTATAGCGGATTTTTCTGTTATTTGAGCGTGAGAGCGTATCTTTAACATTACGGAAAACAGTTAGTGGACATTTTTTGTCCTCAATGTTCTCCGGTAAGCGAGCAAACTAGCAAAGGTGAGGCTGCGCTACCGAACAGTCGGCTCGTTTAATTTTTCGTAAAAGTCTGCTTTCTGCTGGTCCGCGGCATCATTCGTTGATCCGTGTCTTGTGAGGATGACCAGCTCTCTGCAGGAGTGGCCCGCGATCCATCTAACCTCTGTCATCGGAGAAGTCAATTATGCGTTGGAGGCGCGAGCTGCTTGATCTCGCAGCTGTCAGACACGCCCTCGTTTCTGCTGTGTCACACCGACGCCCCTCCGTGATCGCAATGTTTGATTCCTGCTTTCACGCGACGTGTCCCGTCTAAGCGCACGTGCTAAAACAGGTGAGCGCACACCTGTACCGCCGTCCCCCCCCCCCCCTCCCAGGGTATGGGGCCGGCGACACCGCTCTGCTTGCTGACGGCCGTTACCTGGCCGTGTACCGCCCTCCCTTCCCCAGGGTAGCGGGCCGGCGACATCTCTCTGCTTGCTGACGGCCGTTACCTGGCCGTGTACCGCCCTCCCCCTCCCCAGGGTAGGGGGCCGGCGACACCGCTCTGCTTGCTGACGGCCGTTACCTGGCCGTGTACCGCCCTCCCCTCCCCAGGGTAGCGGGCCGGCGACATCTCTCTGCTTGCTGACGGCCGTTACCTGGCCGTGTACCGCCCTCCCCCTCCCCAGGGTAGGTGGCCGGCGACACCGTTCTGCTTGCTGATGGCCGTTACCTGGCCGTGTTCCGCCCTCCCCTCCCCAGGGTTGGGGGCCGGCGACATCGCTCTGCTTGCTGACGGCCGTTACCTGGCCGTGCCCGCTGCCGACCTGCTCCCGCTGCCCCCCCCCCCCCCCCCCCCAGAGGTCGAGACAATGCGGAGAGCCGCTGTGGCACGATCTCGGCCTGCTACCCAGGTCCGCCCCGGAGGCCCGGAACGGAGCGGGGCTGGCGGCCGGCTGCTGAGATCGGCACGGCTGTGGAAAGAAAGAGTTGTCGCGCTCCTCCGCGGGCGCGCGCGTTCGTGTCTGGCATGCAACTGAGTGTGGGATGGTGAATGGGGCGAGACCCCTCCTGAACTGGGAGTCAGCAATACGGCGTCAGTGACTCGCATTTCAAAGACCGCTAGTCAGTGACTGCGTTAGATACGTCGGCATGGAATCGTGACGGGCTACGCAAACGGCGGTCATGTCCCCGACATCGTGACGGGCTACACAAACGGCGGTCATGTCCCCGACATCGTGACGGGCTACACAAACGGCGGTCATGTCCCCGACGTCGTGACGGGCTACACAAACGGCGGTCTTGTCCCCGACATCGTGACGGGCTACACAAACGGCGGCGTTGTCCCCGACATCTGCGATGCCAAGTCTTACTGAATTCGGGCCGCCAGGCAGTAGTAATGTTTGCCTTGTGCAGCCGTGGTGCTCCGGCAGGCAAGGATTCCGGTATGCTTCGACATCTTCACTTGTCAGATAATCTATTTCGGGGACCCACTACCCACACCTAGTGTGTCACAAGTCGCATCCAATGAGCCTTACGCTTACCTGTTCCACCCAAACGTTTGTAGTCATGATCTGACTCTTGAGATTCTGGAAATGAGAACGTGACATCAGAACTGAGCCATCCCGCGCCAGTAAGCATCGGAGAAATTTCCTTGACAACAGTCAACAGGGTGTCGTGAAGGAGGGACTTGCGGACAAGCTCATGCCGGAATATGAGCATGTTCCTTTTAAAAACAGTGGAAACGTCACGGCTATGATCCCAATTAAAGCCGAAACGAGCCGCGCAGAATGATTTGGAGCACTGGCAGCGTCCAGAAACTCACTAAAACGCCTGACAATATATCAAAATATAGCCCATCCAATGTTCATGAAGCATTGCCAGTTGGCCCGTTTTACGTGGGACCATACTGCGGCGTCACGGGAGGCGGGCTAGTTCCAATAGTTGGTGCTCTGTCAACGCTGTTGCAGCGATATTGATCATCGGGCCGGGACAGGCTGGCAGGATGTAAATTGTGACTCAAAGAAAAGCGAAAATAGGCACCTTATTTATAGCCCTTATTGATGAGCTATCTTCAGCTGCGAGCTTTCTTTTACCCAGGAGTTGTGTATCGAGCAAACGGGTCTCAGTGAACTTCACCACACCATAGAATCCATAAGGTTGTGCTCCCGCTGTTTGGTGAGCTGAGTTTGCACCTCATTGCGTCTTGCTGTGCCGAGATACGAGTTTGACCGCCGCCACGGTGCACCGCACACACCCGGGTTGAAGCCTCACCACATCGATGAGCTGCGACAGCTTGAGCTTGAGCCAAACGGTGAGCTTCTCGGTGTTGTTGCCCACGGGCCGTATCAGTCGGTTGTAGTTGCTAAGCAGGTCGTCATACAGCCTCTTGGCGAACGGGTTACCGTGCGACACGCCTGAGGGCAAGAGAACGGGACACGTGGCAGAGTTGCGGGAGCTTATGAATTACAGAGTCTTAACGCAGATATGTCATGTCCAACAGCGTTTTCTTGCTGCGCCTACTTTGCGCCTTATTTATTGTAGTGCCTTATTCCCATTGCTGATAATCACGCCGCTGCAATCACGTTACATGCGTTGTTATGTTGATTCATACTGGAAATCGCATAGAGACGGAATGGTTGTATGTGTGCAATAATGCATCTATGTAATATTCTCACGCAAACAAGGCCAACACAGTAACTGCATATTCAAGCAATCACGCATTCTAGAATAATTAATGCAACCCATCCGGGCAACGTCGTCAGAACTATTTCTCCATATATGCATAGATATGGAGAAATATGGAGAAATTTGATGCTGGGTTTGGAGACCCCGGTAGACGGTGAACCAAACAATACCCGCGCAGATACTGTCAAAGTAGTACTGCCTTCCAAAGGGTACGGTATGTTTAACAGACTTATGTTCGATAAACATTCGAAGAACCAATGCAGCTCAAATTTATTGTGACTTAAAGTGACCGCTGTCCGTTATTTCCTGTCCAAGTTGAGCGGTTAGCTAATAAGTACAAGATTTCCTTTACCATGAGCGAAAACGACCTTGGCGGCCGTCGACACGCCTTTCAGTCCCAATCATCAGAAATACTGAACAGGGTTAGCTAAAAACTAGCTTATCGGCGGGAGGCCAGTCTGGTCCTTGAAAGATAAAACTAGCGCACTGTATCATGTATTTAGTTATATGTGACAAAGCGGCTGCTCCCACATATTTCCGGTGACCGGCACTGCACCGATCGTACTGAAAAGGATGTCAATGTTTGCGTACAAATGGGATGATTTGGCGATGTGATAGCTTATCTACGAAAAAATTGCAGTTCCATCGGTTGTCTGTGGCAATGAACACGTTATTTATGAGAACCATTTCATCCGCTGACAGGGTTTTTGGACACGCAGCAAGAGCGCTCCAATGTAAAAGGAACCGGTGTCCATGCAGTTGCGACATAACCAGCCGAGCGTGCTCGCTAAAGAGGCCCGAACAGCCAATACTCTGGCGAGGAGCGGCGCTGAGAGCTGATCGATCTGTGGGCTCTGAGCGTCGCGAGGCCGCGGCGGCGGGACGTCGTCGGCCGCATCGTCCAGCTGTATCGCCGCAGCTCGTCTGCGCCGCGTCACAGCCGCTGCCAGAGAAAACACGGCCCGGCCCAGCCCAGCCCAGAAATGTCGGCAAGATTGTCAGCCGGCAGCCACAGAGAGATAGACAGAGACAGTGCTGCCCTGCACTGCTCAGGCCAGCGCCCAGTGTAATTCAGTACAGCTCAGTTCGGTGTAGCGGAGCAGGACCAGAAAATTGCCTCATCGACCTGCTGACGGGGAGTAAAGCACCTCGGCTGGAGTGCAAGAAGAAGCTCAAAAGTGGTAGCTTGAGAGGAAGGGAATAATCAATTAACACAGCCCGACTCATGTTTGACTGGGTGGAGTGGGAAACTGCTCCGTAATCAGCCAGGTTGTCACTGAGTCAGAGCGAAATAGATTCTTTGAACGTTGTCTGGACGTGGCAATGGAGGTTGGGTGGAAGTGGAATCCAGGCCAGACAGAAGTCCGTCACCGTCGGAAAGAAAAGCTTCACGAGAGAGTCATGGTCGCAGCGGCTGTATTGAAAGCAGGAGCTAGTGGAAACCGCATGACCTTCGGGGGCACAAGAAATGAGGAAACCCACAAAAAAGCTATGCCTATCATGTCTGAAAAAGTTCGTGGACGTGTGGCACAACGCACGAACGCGATATCTTCTGAAAGAACTCGGCAGCGGCGCGTTACGGAAAATGCATTCGAGAAGAGCTGCCGATGCTCAATAATCGAGACATCGCGGTGAGTAGATCCCAGCCGCGACAACGTGCCGCCGACCTGACGGGACATCCGGGTGGGACTAATTTGTGCCTCTAGACCATTGTAACTAACGATGACTGCTCAGTCCAGGGCGGGAAGACCATCCTCGGGGCAAGAGCAGCCCAGACGTTGCGAGAGGTTGACCTGGAGGAATGGCAGAGGTTGGCGGAGCACGTGAAGGCAGCCGACAGTCATGCTCGCGTGGCTGGTGGAGACTACCTGGCTCTACGACGATGACTCCAATGTAGACGTTAGAGGTTGTGCCGACTCCGAAGATGTGCTGTTTATGCTTTTTGTGTCGATTGAGAACGTAAACAGCCGCCTATCAAGTTAGTGGAAAATTCTAGACAAGCACCTTTTGCTGTCTCGTTACCAAAATACACGCCCTATGTTGGCTCTTATGTGACCATCAGAGTGGATTGTTATCTAGACAGATTGGTGTTGTCACTGAGACCGACTCCACCGGAATTTGTTTCGGGTCTGCGCTATGTCTCTTTCAGTCGTGGTCGGAGTCAACGTTGTACTCGCTGCTCGGAATTCAAAGTCCGAATCAACTCAATCCTAGGCCAGTCACAGTCGAAATGGATTTCGGTGAAACGGTATGAAGCGCGAGAACACCAATTGCGCCAGGTAACAATTGCCCTTTTGTTCCGCAGGGCTTACAACTACCATACGCTGTTTCACTTTCCACTTTTCGTTACAAACATTATAAATTTTATTGGATTACACGCAGTTGCGTTCAAGTGCTACCTTTTCTACCATCTACCATCTCATTGGATGGAGGCGTGCTTCTTTAGACCTAGGGTGTACGCACATAATACCTGTCGGGGGCACGTGGCCTGCTCACCAAACTGATGGCATGTATTGATATGTGCGTGGCTCCATGTCATCGGTTGAAAGTTCGTGATACACATACAAATGAGTAGATCGAGAACATGCTGTTCTCTTTCACGACACGCAATAAGTATGCGCATTTGCAGTGCGTCAAAAGGGAATGTCTCACATTTGAAGATATTAGAACAAGCGTCAGACATGATTATACAAACTCAACAGTAACTTTTGGGAAACCTTGAAAAGA
>NW_023596576.1:35464348-35551861 GCF_011947565.3 Pollicipes pollicipes
TGAATCGAGAATTATCAGGCAAAGCGTTGGTAGGCCCTGACCACACATGTGTCGGTCCTCACAAGAGTGGATTCGGCTTCGGCTGCAACTTAACGCAGATATTTAGTGATAGTTCCTGTTCGGGGCGGTGCTGTATGACATTTTCTATTAACTCCTGCTCTAGCTACTACAGATGTATTCGAATTTCGGACACGATGTCCGCGGCATCACTTAATAGACTTGGCGCCAATGGGTTATCTACAGCCTGAAACTGGCAACATCACGTAAAAAACATGTGAACGGCAATCTCGTTTTGATGCGGCAAAGTTCGTATGAACTTTATCTGGGGTTCAAGCTTCCCCAGCCCTCTCTGAAACCTCAAAATCTATTGAACCGTTTTCGAGGTCATGTGCTCAAAAACTGATTGCTGGAGCGTGAATTTTCTTTCGATATACAACGGTTTTACAAATACCGTTCATGGCAAACCCAGGGAGGGAAGGTGGGGTAAAACACACTGTATCGCCTGTTCAGCCGATCGAAGCGAAACGTCCACTAAACCCAGCAAGAGAATATATGAAATGGATAACACGTTGTGAGTGGTCAAATTCATTTTTTAGTGTGTTAAAGCTGGTTGCTTCTCGGCCAGGTACGCAGGCAAAATATTGCTCAGAGTGGAGGGGACAAATGTCATACCTTCTTTTAAAACCCTTGCGATCTTGCACTCAGATCCCAAGAAATCGCCCAGTATCTAGAAAAACCTCTTGATTCCGAGGAGATGGGGGTGGGGGCAACGACCCGGCCCCTTGACCGGCCCTTGGTTACTTCCCTGTTCTCTGCATTTTCACTTTCGGAGCTTGGTATGTGCTTTATCTGGCAAGAAGTCAACAAAATTTCGGTGTGATTATGCAGTGGTTATGCTTTGTACGGACTAAAGTTGTATTTATTTATGTCAAGAAATTACATATAAACCTGCAAAATCGTCAGCCTTCCGTCTTAATTAAAACGCACTGAATAATCTAACTGGGAAGTCTGCGGTATATCAAAGTGTATTTTCACATACCGCAGACTTCCCCGTTAGATTGTTCCTATACAGAACGTCACAAGTAAGACTCTTAAGCATCTATCTTGATCTTGTAGTTGCATTCTGAGGTGGTGAACAAACATTAAGCGAATTTGGGAGTTCAACATGTCCTATACACTGCATGATCACCAACAATTCTGTTCAGATTCCGCTATCGTCAGAAATCCGTTCATTTCATGAAAGCAAGCAAGCAAACAAAAAATATAAATTCGGGTTCCGTCTCGCCAGTATGGCTGCGTTTCTACGCTCGATTCGCTCTCTCACTCAACTACGTTTAGAAACGGTCTGGGATCGGTGAAAACTCATGACACAAAATCCTGCACGGTGTAAAAATACAAACGTGGGCCTCGGAGAGGCCTAGCCCCCGGTCCACCTGCTTCTTGGTTGTGTCCCTCTTATATATCACGTACATAAGCTTTTTTGTCTGCGTCAAATGCAGAAATATACCGCCATGGATGGCAAATTTCGCCTCTGGCCGATGCTTCCCAAACTGCTCCTCTTACTTGGTCTAGACGCTGCGCCAAATGTTCCACGTAGTAAGAAGTAAAAATCGTGTGGGAAATAAATGGCTTCGGAACGACAGTGATGAGCACAACCGGGATCAAAAGTTGTTAAAAGCAAAGGTTGTCAGGCCCTGTTGTGCCACTGACAACAAAACTGCGACGATTGACCAGCCGATTCATAAAACCGCAGAGTTTTTTTAAGAACGCCTCGCTCAGTTTCGTTACCGACGGCGGAAGTAGGAATACCAAAGAAGTGGACCACATTTACTACTACTCCAGGTTTCAAGTCAAATAATTACGTTACTGTGTTCACAACAAAAGGCATCGCAGACGAATGCGTGGCATAATGTTTGATGCTACCTGACTTCGCCCGTTATGTGTTGTTAGTCACACGCAACATAATTTTTAATGATAAGCAGATCAATGCATCTCATCTCATCCAGAAAATTCCATGGATACCTCAAAGGATCCGAGATTCAGAAGACCTTTCAACAAAATTTTGGAAAGTCTCAGAATTTGCAAGATTTGCCGACGACATTTTGCAAAAATCCCAGATTCCAGGTACAAATATCCCGAAAAGTAAGTTGTTAAATGGATGTCGTTGCACGTTCATTAAACACATTACTACATCCTGGCACAATCATTGACGTAGTTTATGCATTTTCATGTGCAGAGCATGCGTTGAAATGCGTGGCAGTGGCCATACCTGGCTTCAGGGTCAAAACGATTGCTGAAATGTGTAGGAAGGAACTTTACAAGAAATGGATCCATTATGTCACCATACAAAAGAGAACTTATTATTACCCTTCGTAACAGCTTTGGCAAGCAAGGCAACCCAGGATGAGACTTTGTTTGATGCAATACGTCTCGTCGGCCTAGGTCTCGCACCTCCTGAGAGTGATAAATCAGCCATCTAACATGAAACCCATACAACATTGTCACCAGCAGATGCACAAGACACTATTAATGCTCTCATCGACTTCAATTAGCTTCGTGTATCATATATTAATAAGTGATGCTTTACCTTACACCTGTTGCTTAGCCAGTTTGCAGCAACCGCTGTATAAATCTGTGGTCCAGCAGTCAGCTGATTATGCTCAAATAAAGGTCTTAAACACATTCAGCTGACTGTATGGTGATGTCATGCAGCTCAAATCACTGGCAGTCCAGTAATAGTTACGCAAGGGACCACATAGGGGCGGCTGGTGTGGGACGTAACCACATCGGACCAGACGGAACTAAACAGAGCTAAACAAGACCGGACGCGATCGGACGGGACCGGCTGAAGTCAAACGGCCGCGATGTGACTGACAGAAACCGAGGTGGACAGAAGGACCCAACGGTACCGGATGGCGCCGAATGGGGCGTGATGAGCCCGGACGGGACCAGGCATGATTAGAAGAGATAGATTTGGACCGGACGGTGTCGCATGGGCCTCGACGCCGTGGGACGGCACTGGACGGAACCGGATGGGACTGGAATGGCCTTGACTGGCTGAAGAATAGACAGATCTAGACAGAACCAGATCCGGGCAGACCACGCCAAATAGGACCGGTTGGGACCAGGCGATGCTGGATGGGACTGGATTGAAGCAGATGAGGCCAGATGGGACTAGATGGGACCATGCAGGATTGGATGGGACCAGATCGGTCCCGTCCTGGTCTCCTCCGGTTCCGTCCGGCCACGCTCTGTTTCTATTGGTCACGTCCCCTGACGTTCAGTCCCATCGCCTCCGATCCTGTCTGGTCCCTTCGGGCTCCTTCCAGTCCCACCCGATCCAACTTTTCGTCCGGTTTCATTCGATCCTATCTCTCGACACCCGATTCCGTTTCCTCGACACCCGATTCCGTTTCCTCGACACCCGATTCCTCATCCCGTTGTATTTGTTCCGCCTGGTCCCATCTCGTTTCATTTTGTTCCGCCTGGTCCCATATCGCTTCATCTTGTTCCGTCTGGTCCCGTTCTGTGGTGTCCAGCCATATGCCACATTCGGTCACGTCCGGTGCGGTCCTATTTCACCTGATCACATGATATATAAACAGCACAAAAGGCTACATGATCAGTGACTCAGAAGAAAACCCGCCTCCCAGTCCTCCCCCCCCCCCCCCATCCCTCCCCTCCCTGAGGTTTACAGCCACACCCATGTGGCACAGGGGCGAAAGTCCATTGGTAAAACCGATGGCGTTACTCTAATCTCAGCATGAGCTGTTTCTGAAGTGAGTGTATATCACCGTTCGCTTTTGTAAAAAAAAACTGAAACAGCAAAATTTTATGTGTGAGCCGTATTCAGTAGTCACTTGTAAGTACTACGAAGGTTTGTAGCCATGCTGCTGTGCTGGAGGAATTAGAGGGGGCATCCTAAGGTAAATAAGTACTTTTATCACTTGGGATCAAAACTCAATGCACCTCATTCTGGGCCAATGGCCCAACCGCTCGATCATAACATTGGCGTTAAAACTGTAGTTCTGTATACTTAGCATGTTGAAGACGCTTCTCACGTTGAAAATTGACAGGTGAGCACTGAGCTTTCGTCTCATGTCAAGATACCTATTTTATGACCTGTCAAATGAGTTCACCTCGCCTTTGCAATTATACTTTTCCTAAGGCAGTATACTGCACTAGGAGCGGTAGAATATACCTGCACCTTATAAAGTTAAAGAAGAAATAGGATGTAAATGCAGCAGCACTTGCACTTGCACTTGCACAGCACTTGCAATTAATGAAGATATTTGGATAACTGACAAAGTGCAAATGCCATCGTTAGTGCTAGCCACACCACAAAATACTGGAAGCTGATTTTGTCATATCTGTAGTTATGAGATATAATTTGATTGCCAACAAGATGACAGGTCACCAATAAGCGGGGAAAGGTATGACATTCACCATCTTGATAGCAGTGATATAAGTTGAGGCTCAAATAATGAAATTCAAACAGTTCTGCCAACCTATGCAGGGATGGTCCGGGCTGGCTTTCATACCTATCGAAGCCACTTAAACCACAGCTATACAAATGGATCATATAACATTATTTGGTGCCATCTAAAATAAACTCTAAAACCCTAGGTTTCCCAGAAAAATTCAAAGATTCCAAGATCTCATAACATCCTTTAGAAAGTTTTTTTTTTAAATCAAGACCTCCGATGATTCTAGCACAAAGTTCCAAACAAGACCCAGGATCTCGAAAATCCTTTCAAAAAAATCAAGCGGATTCAGGATCCGACAGGATTCGTCAAGCAATTCAAACCAGGTCTACAACCCCAGAAAAATCCTTCGACATTATTTTTAACTTTAAAAATCCAGGATCCCACAAAATCGGGATCTAGATCTTAGCGATCCGATTCCGGTGAGCTTTCTGGGATCTCGCCATATGTCTGACATCACCACACCGTCAAACCCCCTCGTAAGCTCAGTTGGTAGGACGCTGGCCTTGCAATCTGTAAACCCTGGAATCCTAACAATCTAGGAAGAGAATTCGGGTTGTAACGCATGCATGGCTGAAGGCCAGACATCAGCCAGTTGCTCTCAACACCCAAATAGCAGCTGACGAAGGCCGAAAAATTAACTGGCTACAACGTTCTAATAGATAAGACAATAGTAATACCCCTATTTCTCGGAGAAAAACCAAGAGAATAGAAATAGATTGGTCGATGTTTAGGCAACATGCCTTTATCGAAGCAATAGCAGAGGGATTCGTCAAACACTTCAAACAGGTCTACGACCCAAGAAGAATCCTTCGACATTATTTTTAACTTACAATATTTCGGCATCATGCGTTCATCGAAACAATCTAATACAACTGGTCGTACCGCTCTGGTACATGCTAACGTACCAGACGAGGACGAGCCGAACAGCAGTTATTCCATGTCTTATCCCATCCAACTAATTTGTAGGTGAATTCACCTACCAATTCTTAGAACCGTAGGATCTAGTAGTCCGGAATGCAGTTCCCAGAAAACATGGGGAGTCAGCGTCTCGCTCATGAAATGAAAACCCGTTGATCCGCTGTATCTCCACACTGGCTGCTGAAACAAGAAGGCCACAGGTGTTTTTCTTTACAAATGGGTGGAGCGGGTAGGCTCGCGTATGAGTTTCTGAGAGTGCTTTTACACAGTGACCTTTTGGCTCTCTGGAGCATTGTCTCCGCAGACGAGTTTAGCCGGGCGGGCCGCTGCGGTGCGCGTCGGTCGGTGGAACGGGCGGCCGCGGTGCGCGTCGGTCGGACGAACGGGCAGGGCGTGCCGGTACCCCAGCACTGTACTAACGTCCGGATAGCACCATCTTTGCATAATCTATGAGCACCATCTACGATGCGACCATGCGCAATGCACGGGCGTATGCAAGCATAGCGCAGATGGCTTCAGCTAGACTAGTGCTAGAAGCGACGACTCGTGTGTGGTGCACGGCGAAGATCAGAGGCTCCGTCTGGATGCGCGTTGAGAAACCTGCATTCGGTCGACTACTCTGATGGCAGCTCAGATCGCCGGAACGCGGCGTCTGTCACATTCCTGGAAGGCATGTATTCGCGGCTTCAAACCACCGCGATGCACCGGTGTTTCAAATCTACACCTCGTGTCGTTCCCCAATCCACCCCAACTCCGCACAGTAGGTGTCGTTCCTCAATCCACCACAGCTCCGCGCGGTGGGTGTCATTCCCCAAATCCATCACAACTCCGCCCAGCGGGTGTCGTTCCCCAATCCATCACAACTCCGCCCAGTGGGTGTCGTTCCCCAACCCACCACAGCTCCACGCGGTGGGTGTCATTCCCCAATCCACCACAGCTCCGCGCTGCGGGTGGGTACAATCCGGCCAGTTGGGCCCCAGCGCGCCGCATGTAATCGAGGTCGTGTTGGCGAGGGGCGACCGTAGTGTGGCGCGGTGTCGTACCGCTATTGCTGGTAAACCTCCGGGTGGCCCGCCTTGGGATCACGTTGGCTTTCAGACAGGCTTTGCGCCCTCGGGCGGAGGTCTGGGGACTCTGATTGGCCAATTTCCACCGCGACGGCCGTCCCAAATGCAAAGTTTAGCGTCTAAGGACGAGTCAGCGGAACTGACCCGGAATGGGCAACGTATCGGTGTCGCTACGGTATCAGCGTAAACAGTGTACCCGATGACAAATGAGACGTCTTTGGGACCACATCGATCGCTGCAGGGCGATGGATGGCTGAGTCAATGGGTTATCGTTCAGGCCTTGACAATAATGGACGGATGTCTGGGAAATTTGTGCTTCACGCTTCTTGTGCTCCGCCTGGTGTGGTAGGGCACCTTCTCACGTGCCCGAGCTGAGTCGCTGGCTGTGTGGATCACAGTAGAGCTCAATGAAATGTCGACCAGCACCGGACATTTGTTTTCGGAGCACATGGGGGGCGTCGGGGCCATATTGGGCCTGAATATTTAGAGAACACTATACATCGAATGTTGATTGTTGTGATACCTTCTTAAAGGGTCTCAGGCCCGCGAGGATCAAGAAAAGTGATCGCAGATCGCGGAGAACCCATCCGCAGTATCGGGAGAACTTCTGAATCCCAAAAGACCCTTCAGCAGAAACAAGATAGTGGAAGATTGTTCGATTTAGTTTGAAAATGATGCCCGGACCTAGCAAAATCTTTCAACAAAATGTCCAAATAATTTATGGATCATGGAAGATTCCAGATCAAGGACTCACGAATCTCTGAAGATCTGAGATCGACCCTAAGTATCTAATCTCGCAGTACAGTTCTGGGATCTAGGCACATGCCTGGTCCTGACCTCCACGACTTCGCTGACGTTCAGCAATGATCGCGAACATTGAAATAAGGCATCGCGTGTCCAGAATCGACATCGACCTTGCATGGTCATGCGTAAACCATTTAATTTGATCTGATCCCGTGAGCTAAGTCATAAGTCACCTTCTAACGGCAGCGCAGACCAGACACACATCGCAGCTTCCACGGAACGGAGCCATCACTGGCTCCATGACAGCAGCTAAGGAAGCGAGAGAACTCCTGTTTGCACCGCGGCCCTCAACATAAAGCGCCTTGCCGTACAAACACGTGAACAAGCACGACAGCATTATCGACGTCGCATCAACGCCATGCGTAGATGTGCGACAGTTGGCGAACAAACTGACGACCCTTGCTATCAAATAATGTCAAGATTGCACACTTAAAAGCTCAGCTGTCGGCTGCTTGAATAAAAATTATATGGAATGTCTTCATTACCTACCCCCTTTATCCCAGCTCTCTAAAACGCGCCGAAGACCCGACAGTCAGGATATCGCCATGGGGCGTTCCACTTGTCTACTGAATCTCAAGCGTGAGCACTGCTGTGAAAAGGTCTCGGGAGACGCCTTCAGGCCGCACCAAGTTTCAGCCTTATCGGCACCAAGCTGTTCGATAGAACGCTCAGCGTGAACGATGTTCGCCGGCGACCTCAAAGCAAGAGTTTGCAAGCATGTTTCCTGCCGAACGCCCTACAAACGAAATACACGGGTCCAGACGCCCTGCCCAGCCTTTGACCACTTCACCAGGCTGTTCACCGCACATAGTCCACCCGCTCCGCTCGAGTGCTCAAAGGACGCGGCCGTTCCAGCACCTACCCGCCAGTGAGAGGAGCACCAGGAGCGCGAGAGGGGCAGCCCGCCGGCCGCGGCCCGCCATCCTGTCCGGCCGGGGGCGCTGCCGCTGCCGGCGCGGGCCGTGTGCTGCCACCACCTCCCCGCCTCCCGCCGGCGCGCACTGAGCACCGGCCGCGCCTCCCGCTAGTTGGCCAGCCTCCCGACAGGCGGCAGCAGTGTGCTGGCCGGCCGGGAGCATCGATCGGGCTGGGCGCCGGAGCATGTGTCGCTGTTCCCGAACCCGGCGCACCGCCGCCCGAGCAGTTCACTGCCGCTAACTTGCGCTGGACTCTGTTTCATTTCTGCTCCAACTTCTACTCGTAGCCCTTGCTGGGGAGTCAGGGTGGACTGCTGGGAGCGAGGCGCAATTTTGGGATCGGCCCCTAATCCGATCAGAGATGTGGCCGAACTCAGGAATGTATTCCGGTAGAGCAGACTCTGCTAAAAGCGCGGTAGAGCCAGTAAGATATCTTATTTGTTTTGGCAACGATCGAAGCGCCGACAGACATCGCTGTTGCCATAATGAATGCAGATGGCGCAAAAGCCCAAGAGAGCTGAGACAGAAACTTGCAATTCCCATGGAAATGAGTAGCAAACTTGGCCATTTCTGTCGTTGAGAAAGGTTGTTATGACGGATGGAAGTACTTATTACCACACACACTGATTACAAGCCATCTCGAAGACACACGACTTCGGTATTGACTGCTGAGAGGTCTGGCTATCGTTTCTTTAGCTTGGGTCAGATCATCTGAGCAGAAGAACTTGATGAATATCCGTTGATCTACCTTTTGATTCATCTTGATTTAAACATGTTTTACAAAGTGGATAATTTGAGTGTATGCTGGCCACTTGGTTGTGGTGTGCTTCATCATGCCACTCAACGTTCCTCGTTTACTGCTCACGCTGTCCTAGCGGCTCGCGTCCCTGCTTCCGCTCGAGTACCATGGCATTCATGTGGATCAGAGCTGGTAACTGGCTCGGGTGGCCGAGGTGCCGAGGTGGATAAGCGGCTTGTGGATGGCATATTCACCCACACTTTTCTGTCTGCGCCCAGTCCGTGTGTGCTGAGCTCGCCAAATCTGATGGCACCGAAGAACTTGCATACCTAAGTGAGCAAGTTTTCCAGCTCCCCATTTTTCGGCATGATCAGTTCAAAGTTGTGCTATGAAATCGGTCGTCAGTTTACCAGATAACAGGGTGTCTTAATCTTTACTTTTTTGGCATTTTTTTGAATTTTTTGCACCTCAAGCAAGCTGGACTTAGCGGGAGAGGCACCTCGCTTTTAAATATGTGGACACTTGCTGTGTGAATATGTGGGTTTCACAATTGTGTAGATGATGGCACAGACACTTAACTATTTGGCCTTTATTTCACATAAGTCACATTTATATACCCTGACTAGTTGGCCTTAGATGTCAGCTGAGGTGTCAACTTGCACATACCTTCCGAAATAACGCTCTTATGCGTGTGTTAATAAAAAGTGATTATGCTGACTGAGTTTCCTATCGCTGCTCCATTTCATGGCCGAGGGAAAAAAGTATATTTTCTGTCACCGACAAAATTGGAAACAGCCTATATTGTCCCTGGAGCCAAATCTATCACAACTCGTTGAAATATAATTCTAAAAACAATGGAGCACACAAAACAAAGACGGTAAAATGCAGTGCGTCATGATATGCACTAGTATGTTTGTTGCCGGCGGTTAATTTACACTTAACTATCATGTACTGGCCATGCCAAAAGCCCTGGTAGCTAGGGCGCAGATCTTAGTGTATGGAGTGTCTGAAGCAGCGAGCCTGAGGCCGGTGAGCACTCCGGTTCGGTGCAGACCTAAGACGCTGCATGTTCGGAGTGAGCACATATTTGGTCAGCGACCGTATCAAAACCATCACTGCGCTATCTCACGGCGTACTGGGGCAATACCAGAGTTGCAGAAAGAGCTTTTATAGAGTTTATCCATCCCTAAAAAATCTCCCCACGCCTCCTTGCTATCAGCTGTGCACCCTTTTCGACAAAGTGTCGCCGCTTTTGACAAATAGCGTGACAAACAGTTGAATAGTTGTCAGGATAGTGTGGCCACAGAGGACGACGGGTTCTCAGGTTGGGATCTCCTTGACCAATGATAAGATATTGGTCATCGGTTTACAGTCGGGACAGTGGATGTGTTGGTCTGTGATGACGTCAGACTGTCTCATGCATCGTCTCAACTCGTGCGCCGCAAACGTCTGCAGCAAGCTGTCACTGCGGCACGAATGCAAGACGCCGTGCTCGCCTGGATGTCCAAACAGCAAATGCGCCGACTATCTGTCGTCGGTCCGCGGGCACATGGTGGGTCACCTTCACACGCCATGATTTTTAAGCCTGAGGGATCCCTCTTTCCCGCCTTCTGTCCCCTGTGTATATTCTGCCACCATGGGACGCCTGTTTCTCGGGCCTTGGGAATAAATGCGTAGTTTAACAAAATAGTTCAGGGGGACTTAGCAAGAAAAAATGGCAAAATGTACCCGAGAGGTGCACACAAATGTGCTTCTCCAAATTAGATCCACTTACCTCTGCAAGTTGGGTGAATGGAGCGTCCACCACCGTTATTGGATAGAAAGCTACGCTCGGGCTACACCCTGCTTTGCAAGCAGCTGTGCTTGACAGCATGACAATTGATATTAAAACGGTAGGTGTCATGAGGCGAGCTGGAAGTGCATAGTCACCGTGAAATGTAAACGTGTAAAATACTTATCTGCATCATCTGAGATGCCTGAAAGGTCTGAAAGACCTGGGACTGTGTGAACATGCTCCCGAAATACATTAAAAAGCCGGTTTTTGACATAATTATGCCAATTTTTTACCATGGACCACACTTAACACCTTAATCCCAAAAGCTAGCTTTCACAAAAAGCTGCACAATAGATAATTGGTGACTGAACATACACATCTTCCTATTTCCCACCACGCCTTGTTATTCATGACCTTCACTACCGTCTACTGGTTCCAGGGCAAAAATATGAAGCAGCTGGAATGAAACGGGCAGCTAAGCTAGATCTGCAGGACGTATTGTTGTCAAAAACACCACTAGAAGCCTTGACTCTCCAAGACAAGCAGATCACTGAATCCAAGTCCATGTTCATGCAACTATTTCTTTTTGAAAACAACAATATTTTTAGGTCCAGCGTGGATACACCTTAGAACATTTTGACCAGCCAATTATCATGATGTACTCAACAGCTGGTAACCTAAGCCACACTGTTCTTAACTGAATCACTGCGCAGTAACTGAGTCACAATCTGATCAATTACAAAACGGAACGCTTACATTAAGCCATGTGCAAACTGAGACAATGTGTGTGGGCACAAACCAAAACATATTAGTTTAACCTAGATGCATGTGAAATTACTGCGATGTAATGCGAGACAACAGCCCCTAGCCCCCTACTACCACACCGAACTTCAATCGCTCTACGACTGATAAACGCGATTACATCTGATCGCCACAGTCAAGCCTGACATGTTGCTAGCTCAGCGTCACCATATTCCGGTGCAATATCTCAAATCTGGTCTTAACCTCAATTCTGGCATAGTAGCAGTATATTTTGATGCTTGCTAGGCAAAACATTGGAGTACCCAGTGTTATACTGCCCCCAGACGCAGGTGTGCCGTCAGCCATTTTACTTTAGAAAAGAACTATATGGTGGCGACCGGGAAGTCCGCAGAACCTTTTCATCGCGGCGTAAAGAGCTGTATGTCACTCATAACCCTAATTCAAGTCGTATGCGAAACAGAGAACGGTCAACACAAGGGCGGAAGAGAGAGAGAGAGAGAAAGAGAGAGAGGGAGAGAGAGAGAGGGAGAGGGAGAGGGAGAGAGAGAGAGAGAGAGAGAGAGAGAGAGAGAGAGAGAGAGAGGAGAGAGAGAGAGAGAGAGAGAGAGAGAGAGAGAGAGAGAGAGAGAGAGAAGAGAGAGAGAGAGAGAGAGAGAGAGAGAGAGAGAGAGAGGAGAGAGAGAGAGAGAGAGAGAGAGAGAGAGAGAGAGAGAGAGAGAGAGAGAATCGGAATCACGCTGGTGCAATTTTGAATGCAAAAATGTTCAGTATTAACGGCAGCGTCTTTCACTCGGCGGTTTTTGCGAAATCCTAACATTCGCCAATTTTCCGATAATTTGCGGTGTAACCATGCGTCACACAAACTCGTCATGCAAATGCAACTGTAGCTGGCACATTTGCCAATGCTTTGAAACTTCACTCATGCTTCAATCTGCGCCGGGAACCGAGATGTGAACCAAAGCATATAAACCATCGAAAAAAGGTCAGCTTCATCTTTCCAACTCGTGTGGCATGTGTCACTTGACACCACAAACCTGAAAACAGCCAATTTTACGTTAAATTTTGTGCTGCTTCGGCCTCTCGCTGCCGAGATGTGGCCATAGCTTCAATCGGCTACGCGCGCCCTTTCCTGCAGGTCACATTTCCAGACGTTCCCCATGCAAACCAAAGGGGCAAACACGGAACTTCCGGCTCATGCGACGGACGAACCGCGGACCGCGTCGGCTCGCGAGCTACGGCTCAATTGGCGATGTTTTGATGGGTAATTCGTCTATGTGCGGTGCCAAGTCATTTTTGATTCGATAAAATTCATATCATAAGCGGATAACGGTAATCTTAATTAATCCTTGGATCATGAGAAATTGGCGTAAGAAAGTTGGATACCACTTACTCACTCGACCAAGCCGAGAAAATCTTGAAAGCCCCCTGCCACCATGTGTGAGACACTTGCCGCTTACAAATAGACAAGCGCTGCTTGCCCGCTTCGCTTGGCGACCGTCCAGATCATGCCATGGTTTTGCGACTGTTACTTTTTGACCGAAAAGAAAGCCGGAGGATGCCATAAAAAGCTCCCCAAAAATATTACTTATCTTACGAAAATTACTTTTCTATGCTTTGAGGGGTAATTCGCCTTCACCGTCAGATCAGCTTTCGGTTTGAAAAATCACACCATAAGCGCATAGCGATAGCTCTTATTAAAGCCAGAATCGAACGCCCCATAGCGAAAGAAAGCTGAGCACCACATAGTCATTCGACCGAGTCGGTGTACCATCGAAAGCCGCGTGACACTATTGGTTCGACGCGTTGCAGCTTTGACGATGATGGGGCAGAACCCCTAGGCAGCTGCTTCCGTTTTTCCGTACACGTCTTTTTAAGATGGGTATTGACGGGTAAGAAATGAGGATTACACATACTTAAGAGAGTCATGTTATTGTTGTTTGCAACCCAAACCAACATGGACATTCGAAGATAAAATGGAAATCAACAAGGCAATAGTGTTGACTCAAAACTTGAGAATCACGCTTGTGTTTTTACGGCCAAGCTGATCCAGTACTAAATTCTGTCACCCACATATGAATGAATCACTAAAACATTTGAACAAGACAGTGTGTGGTAACAATGTCTCACTGGCCACGCTTCCGCGTCGTTCATACCAGTGTCATGGATGCAGGCCATTTACAGAGAACTGAGACCTTGCCAATAGCTTTAAAAAGTAACGGCACGAACTGATAGCGTCAATCAAAACTTGAGTCAGATGCTTGCATAGCGTACACAGGTGTCGTACCCCATAATCTTGGAACTAAACCTCAGCGGCATGTAACAGCCGTGAAACGTTATCCAGAGCGTAGAACTATAACCACCATACTCCTTCCTTCCAAGTCAATACGTTCTCAGCCTCATTTGGTGCTCGCCGAATACCGGTTGCTTTTTGAGTCTTGTGAGGCATTCTAGGACGCTTCAATAAACCGTCTTGACTGCCGACGCCAGCTATATTTCAGCCCACCCTTATGAGCGCTGCTGCAATCTTTTTGCACTTTTGTACTCTGCAGATGTTCTAAACTGCAAACAGAAAAACACCCTCCGAGCTGTTTTCCCGTCGCAGTGCGCTTTGTTAAAAGCGAACCTTAATGAACCTTCTGGTCATAAACTGTGCAGGTTTTTCACTCTATGTAAATTCGTTTACATTATATATGGAAATAAAACCATAACATTGCCTTGTAATGTCACGTTGTCATCAGATTGACACCTTGCATGATCTGTGGAATAACCTGCATGGGGCTGCAGTGATGCATGCTGTTGTTTCCGTGGCTCACCTCTTCCACCCACTACCAATGAATAAATCGAAAATGAATTAAATATAGGTGCCTTTCGACGATCACAGCGTGCGCGTTTCTCCCTGCGTTATTTGGATTTCTCGGGGGCGACGACCGTGTGATCGAGCGGTGGCACTTACCCGTCGCGAAAAAGATAACTTTAAAAGAGTAAAGTTGATATATGAACGGAACAGTGCACGTAACTATCTTACATTGAGTGGTGAATGCAGACAATGAATGGGCGCATGACGTGTGTAAGTTACATCGCGACCTAGCGACTGCTCTGTCGACGACGGCGTGTTGTATTCGTTATCGTTTTTTCGAGATGCTGACATGCCCAACTTGCACGGCGATTACTGGAGCAACAGTGCTTTGTACAAACTCGCGTTGTCTACTTGAATTGCAAACGGTGCGTCGGTCGACGCTTTGAAGTTAGATTGAAGACTCACTGGCTGCGAGTATGACGAGATGAGGCATAAAAGCTTAAAAAACGGTCAAAACGAGAAAATGTGTTTTTACCACAGCTTGCGCACATGATAGGTGGCACGTGCAGCCTCTCACGCAACAGCAAGCGATTTCTCGTCTTAGTCTAAGCGTGTTACTTTCGCGTCGCTCCGTTCTGCGGTTGCCTAAATGCAGCCACGGTTTCGAACGGCCGCTCGCCTGCTTTGGTGCCGACTGCTTTTTCGGGCCGCTCGCGGAAAACTGATGGACTAAAAGCCAATTTGCAACACACGCCACGCGCCACCCGTTGACCGCACCGGCACGAAACTCACCACGACACGTCGGCCCGTGCGCACGTAGACCTTGTCAAACTTGTACTTTTAAGCGTGCCGCTTCTTTGAAACTTGCACTTTTAAACGAGCAATTCAATCTGCACACGCTTCAAAAGGTAAAAGACGACAAACGGACAGACAGATAGATGCACTCATACGCAAGCGCAGATACATAGATGCACATTTTATGACTTAGTCAAAAACCCACGTGAGGAGATACCATGATAGCCTCAAAAATAGTTTTCCTTTTCGAGAATAGCCTTTCTTTGCTTTGATGAGTGTTTAGCTTCAATGCCAGGTCGCTCTGGATTTGGCCCACGGCATAAGAAAGTAGACTGCCACATATTCATTCGGATAGGCCGGCAAACCATCGAAAGCCGCTTGTCACCCTGTCTGAGACTGCTGCCGCTTTGACTGAAATAAAGCGGTGATACTGACTTCCCGTCCCACCCCGTTCATGTCGTAACTTGCCCGTCGTGCAAGCTAATATACTGGCTAGGCTGATCATGTTAGTAATATTAAAAGTGGCGGCATAAACAGACGCATATAGTGCTAATTCGAAACTGAGGCAAATGTTCGCACAGCGTAAGGAGGTGTCTTGTCACATCGCCTTGCACACAAACCGATGAGAGTCCAAGCCGCAGCGAGACGGAAAACCGGATTGCTACCCCACGTGCAAGCCAACTTTTTCGAGTAGCACCACGGAGAAGATTCGTTACGGCTTGGATACAAGTAGGTAGCACCCACCGGCAGACCTTTCCGCCCTTTATATACTCGACCACCGTAGACTAGGTTATTACACAAACTTTAGAAAGTCGTCCCCTTATTGGTTTCTGTTTTATTTCACACCAGAAACCGATATGAACGTCACTATAGAAAATCGGAATCAGGCCTCCCACTTATCGCACAAAATTTGAAATGCACGCACGCATTCTTATGGTCCAGATGATGCAGCGCTAAAATTCCACCCCGTGCATGTAGGTAAAACCCTAAAGCGTTGAATAAAACAATATCAGGGAACAAACGCTCGCGGACTACGCTTCCGCGTTGTTCATGCCCATGCCTTGGAAGCAGGTCATTATATAGAGAGCGAAAGGCTTGCCAACAGTAGTAAAATCAACAACATATAGGGTGTGGGGAGGGGGAACGGAAGCGTTAATTAAGGCCTGAGCCAAATGCTTATATATCGTGCACAGGTGCCGCAACCCACAGTCTTGAGGCCGGCCTGATGAGTCACCGACTCCCAGCGTCACACAACAGCCGTGGCACGTGATCCAAGGCGTGGGGATGTAACCGTTATACGCCTGCTCTCCAAATCGAACGCAGCAGAGGTCCAGAGTCCCATTGCTGCTCTTCAAATGCCTGTGGCGTTTTGAGCCTTGTAATGCATTCCTGGTGCTTTAACAAAACGTTCTGATCGCCGATGCCAGTTTTATTTCAGCACCTACTTATGAACACAGCTGTGACCTCTCGCACTCTCGTACGTTGCGGATGTTCTTAAATGCAGACCACAAAAAGCCTATTCAGACCGATTGCCCAGGGTAGCGTACTTCCCTAAAAAAAAACTAACACCAGTCAGTCTAGTGATCACGGCCTGTGCAAGTTACCTGTCACTTTATCTATGGAAATTCTTTTGAATTTATTTATGTTAATGAGAACATGACACGCTTTTTCCTTGCGTCATCTTTTCATCAGAGTATCACACTGCCTAATGAGCTGTATGACCTACAAAGGGCTAAAAAGGTGCATGCCGTTTTACCGTAGCTCATCTCTTGCTCCCGTATCAAAAGAAAAAAAACGGTAGATGAATAGCGTACCGATAATTGTCAGTGATCACAGCACGAACGTTTCACCACATGCTACTTTAACTGGCCTCGATGTAGCATATTTTTTCTTAGTATACATGCTATTTTAGTGTTTGGCCTGCGGAACTAGAGGCCGGACAGCTCTCTCCAACTCCTTCGAGTACTGGTTTCAGGTCGGCACCAGGTCAATAGCTGATCAGCTAAAAAGACGGCATGTACGCTCTCCACCTATTGGCGTGGTACACATGGATGAACAGGACTCTGAAGTCGTTGTACTCGTGCCAGGCTCTCAACTTATTACTTGGATTATTTACCTGTTGTACTTGAATCACTCGGTGACGGCGACTGGGCGACTGGGATTGGTGGCACTGCAACGTTGCGAAAAAGATGAATCGTAAACATTTAGGCAAACTTGACGTTTGAACAGCAGAGGGTACCGAATGGTTGAAAATGGACCGTAAATACAGCCAATAAAGTCCTGCATGGGGTGAGCGAAATTTCGGTGAGGTCCTGACGATGTGTCCCATGACACCGTGTTGCATTTGGCACCATTTTTCCTAAATTCCACCTTCTCGGATTACACGACAGCAACTGGCGTATCAATGCGTCACACAATCTCGTGTCGGTTACATGAGTTGCAGACCGTACATTGGCGGACACTTTGAAGTTGGAATCACGTCTCCACTGGCTCTGGCTGTCAAGATGTGGCGTTAGAGGTGAAAAACAGTCAAAGACGCGAAAATCTGTCTTTACCGTCGCTGTGCAATAGACACGTGGCACGCACAACGTCGACGTGAGACCACGATTATCCAGGATAAAGGAAGCTGTCACTGCTCATGCACACACATTAAACTTACATGGTTGGTGCATTAAAGGGAGTGTTCCACATTTGTATGGGGTTTTGAACTGAAATAGCCATCTTGAAGATCATTCGGTGCGGTTTAAAGTCAGGGCCTTCTTAAGAACTAAACCCTTCCAGCTTTGGAGTTGCACGCCCGCGAAGCTGTGCAGACTTGACTTTGGGACTTTGGGGAGACTGTTCCAGGGTCGCCCAGGCATTCAATGATGTCATAATAGCGCCATTCAAATTCTGTCATTGCATTAGCCATGAGGCAATCACTGCCAATAAAACATATAATTGTCAAGTCGTTCATATCTGGCGTTGGTGAACACGATTTCCAGATGTAACTGACACCAGTTGGCTCCCAATCAATTTTGTGGAAGGTGCGATGACGTAATCAAAACAATTACCTATCGAGGAGTGTATTTACTAAACAGCAAAACTGTATTGCCTAGAGTAGTCTTTTCCACTTAAACGTATATGCACGTTTATATGTTTCACAATTAAGCATATTGAGCCGAGTACCAGATGTGATGAAATTACTTTACTTATAATTATTGGTACACTTTTAGTTGGAAAATACTGCTCTGGACAACACTATTCTTGTGTTTAGTAAACTAATTGTAAAATGCTGCTCTGTGCAACACCATTTTCTGTTTAGCAAATATGCTTTTTCAATATGTCAGTGTTTGGTTACGAAATCGTGCCTTGCACAACATTACTTGAAAGCCAACTGGCGTCGGTTGCATGTGGAGGTCGTATTCACGAGCGCCAAATATGCATGACGATTAATATGGTAATATGTTAATATGTATATTAATATGATATATGTATATGTATGTATATGTATATGTATATATGTATGTATATGCATATGTTGATATGTATGTCAATATTAATATGATAATATGATTAGCATGATAAAATATGATAAACGGTTTTTCTTGACATTGCATTGGTCGCCGCATTAGAATGATCGCCGCTCATGGAATGACGGGATTTGAATGACGTTATTATGGCGTTATAGATGCCTTGGTGACCTTAAAATGGCATCCCCGAAACGGTCTGCACAGCTTCGCGGGTAGAAAGTACCGACACCAGAGGGATTAATGTCCTAAGAAGGGCAGGGCTGTGAACTGCCCTTTATATATATATATATATATATATATATATATATATATATAAGTTAAAAACCTTACCACATGCGGAACATTCTCCTTAAAGAGAGCTAGTTTTCTTGTTTGCTTTCCCTATCTAAGATTTTTAAAGGGTCACTTAAGGTGTTTTGATCAAAGCATTTCGCTATAAAAACATGTTCGTTTTGTCACGGCAGCCCAGCTGTGCGAGCTTCTATCGCGATTTTCTACGCCCACTTGGTGCTCGTTAATGGTGCCGCGGTCAGGTCCAGTGGTGCCGCGGTCAGGACCCATGGTGACGCGGTCAGGACCCGTGGTGCCGCGGTCAGGTCCCGTGGTGCCGCAGTCAGGACCCGTGGTACCGCGGTCAGGTCCCGTGGTGCCGCGGTCAGGACCCGTGGTGCCGTGGTCAGGACCCGTGGTGCCGCGGTCAGGACCCATGGTGCTGCGGTCAGGACCCATGGTGCTGCGGTCAGGGCCCGTGGTGCCGCGGTCAGGGCCCGTCAGTTGATGTCAGCTGCCGGGACCTCACTGGAGTGAAGGAGGTTGGTAGGTATGGCGGTGAATCAGCGCCGGAGGTTAGTGGGTGCCCGCCGTTGGTACCGCGATGAAATGCCAAGAGTCAGCTGGTGCCCATTACTGGTGCACGATCGGTGCGCCAAAGGTCAGCTGCTGTCTAATCCTGGTACATCGAATTTTGGGCATGTATCCCCAACTGCATATCGCACTACCGTACTAGTATGATGCTTTCTGTCGATACAGCGGTGAAACATACCGGAGTGTGTAAAGAGAAATTTCGGCGGCAGCGGCGGAAAAGGCTTTCTGCCTTGGCTGATTTTGAGTAGATGCAGATGCTGAATCAGCTGTACGCATACTGAATTTCAGTCCATGCATAATAACAGTGGTGATTTTCGGCCTCACTTAGTCCGCTGACGAAGTAAACAATGCCGGGGTTCAGGAGTCAATACGACGGCGATCGACGATTGATTGTGGATGACGTTGAGCACAAGATAATATTTATTGAAGGATCACGATTACAACTTCTCATCAGTAGTTGCATATCCCAACTCGGGAATGGTTTCCCACGATTTCCGATGACTCCCTCCATCTTTTAAGGCATCCTTGCATTTCAGTGTCTATTGCCTTATTATCTCCTTCCTATGCGCTGCACAAAAAAATTCTTCAGTTGGGCGTAGCTGACTGGCAGATCATCAGCGACGTTGTCCAGCTCCAGTTTAACGGCAAGTTTTTCCCCAAGATTATTTTATTCCAAAGAAGTTGTGTTAATTTTTCACAAATCATTCCAAAAATACTTTAAAAAAATTAAAAGTCATGCTGATTCCTTCTAAAATGAAATTGGCAGTGAATCAAGGAGGGTCGTTTGTGAAATGAACAAAAAAACACACACTGGACGATTGTTTGCAGTTCCGTATTGGCTCCGGAATCCCGGAAGGCATAGGATTTGCCATTAAGGTTTCAGATCGGGTGATTGGCCTCTGGGATCGCATCGGATGCACGTCACACGTCATACGTCACAAGTCACATGTCACGAGTGCGTCCTGAAACAAACGGTGTTTGGAACCATGATCAAAGTTTCGTTCTACTCATTATCTTCTAATTCCTATAACTTGTTCAGATAATTCAGGACAGTCGAGATAAAAGGACTGTTTCAAGACCATGGTTGTTGCGAGTGCTGAAGTCGCTCAGTCCTGACAGCCTGCTGATACGACTTCAGGGATTTCTTACGCCATGATTGACTGAACTGAATTGTCTGAAGTGATTTGGGATTGCAAACTGAAAAGCAGTTTAAACCATCATGCATGCAGGATCCCTGGAACCGCTCCTGGACCTCTCAGACGACATTGTTTGTTTTTTAAGCTTTTGGCTGACGCTTTGACGCGGATGTGGATACGGGTCTGATGCGGTAGGGGACCATCAACATTTCAGGGACCCTTAGACTTTCGTAGCACTTCTCCTCAGAGGAGAGGCTTCATCGTTTGGAAAATATTGTACTGTATGTTGCCCCTTGCCTGTCTTGAGACCTATGGCAATCTTCCGGATCTTTTTTGACAATCTGGTTCCCTTTATTGTGATAGGCCGCGCTGTAGGTAAAAATAGCATTAGAACATTATCTCAGGGCGCTCGCCAGTCTCGATCTCCTCAGCCATCCCAGATCATTCGATTTTCCTGGGTGGCCTAATTAGCCCGGGACACTTGACCGATTCGGGTTCTCCGGCGCTAATAGCTTTCCGGTTTTTTGTGTGGTCCTTAACAGTTAGTTGCCTCGGCCCCCTTGGCTGCCAAACAATTTCTGATGTCATGCATCTTGGCTATCTAGTCTTTCAGCGTCTGACACATTCTTTAACTGCTCCGTTTGATGTTATATATTCAGAGCCGCACGATTGTTTGGTACCCCCTGACTGTTTCAGGTACTTTTGCGTGTAGTGATCGCTTGATGACTTCGAGGTTTCGGCTGTTGTTGGGCCCCATTGCTGATGCCACCGCTTCCTACAAAATAATCGACAGGCTCTGAATAGATCAATGGGTCTGGTAGTGCCGCCACTCCCTCAGACAAGCCTTTCAGTGAAAGAAGAGGAAGCGATCAAAACTTTGCCTGAACTATTCGCCCGTTACGCGGACGATATCGGGCGTCGCGCGGACGACGTCGGGCGTCGCACGATGTCGGGCGTCGCGCGGACCATGTCGGGCGTCGCGCGCACGATGTCGGGCGTCGCGCGGACGACGTCGGCCGTCGCACGGACGATGTCGGGCGTCGCGCGGACGATGTCGGGCGTCGCGCGGACCATGTCGGGCGTCGCGCGAACCATGTCGGGCGTCGCACGCACGATATCGGGCGCCGCGCGGACGACGTCGGGCGTCGCGCGGACCATGTCGGGCGTCGCGCGGACGACGTCGGGCGTCGCACGCACGATATCGGCCGTCGCGCGGACCATGTCGGGTGTCGCGCGCACGATGTCGGGCGTCGCGCGGACGACGTCGGCCGTCGCGCGGACGATGTCGGGCGTCGCGCGGACCATGTCGGGCGTCGCGCAGACGGACGTCGGGCGTCGCACGCACGATATCGGGCGTCGCGCGGACCATGTCGGGCGTCGCGCGGACGACGTCGGGCGTCGCACGCACGATATCGGCCGTCGCGCGGACCATGTCGGGCGTCGCGCGCACGATGTCGGGCGTCGCGCAGACGACGTCGGCCGTCGCGCGGACGATGTCGGCCGTCGCGCGGACCATGTCGGCCGTCGCGCGAACCATGTCGGACGTCGCACGGTGCTTCTTGAGCGCGGCACATGTGAGAAAGGAAGTGAAATGGTGTTCAGTGGGAGTTTTATGTCACCAATAATCAGAGGCCACATCTGGGTGGACATGGGTCTATAAATCTTCATGACACCGCCGGGGAGAAGCTCCCGATGGAATATGGACCAGTGAGCTGGCGGTCGTGTCAAAGGGTTTCCATGACAAACAGTTAAAGGAGAAAAGTCAAAGGAAAAAACCAAATAGCGAGCAGACAACGGTAAGAGGTTGAACGGGATGAAACTCAAATGCAAAAAGGCAAACAGATAATAGTCGGATGATAGACACAAAATGATGGAGTCACACAGGCAAAACACAAGGATGATAAAGTGGATAAAGATGGACATATGGGTAAAACTCGGAGCAGAAAATGACAAAAAATCGGAGAGTTGCTATCGTGTCTATTTTTAAGGACGGATTAATTAGAGGAACACTGCCAGAATTCCAATGATCCAACCAGCTATTCGGGTCCCCTAAAATGCTGTCAGAGCTACAATGATCTTTTGTTAAGACCTTTGTATTTTTCGTCTGACAGGTTAGCACTGACTGGATGAGCCAGAAGGGACTGAGACCAATCCAGGCTTACGAGCGCATTTTATGTGTTAGTATGTGCTTTCTGGTCTTTCTGCTCAGATGGAATCGTGGAGGCTTGCAGTCACCTGTGTTTTGAACTGCTTATAGAAATATTGGGTTGGGAAGGAGCAAGTATAAGTATGGTATATTATAGCAAGTATAGTATAGCAAGTATAGTATAGCAAGTATAGCAAGTATAAGTATAAGTGTAGCAAGCAAGTATAAGTAAGGAAGGACGCGCTGGCAGGCTTATTGTGTCGCAAAGAAAATATCATTTCAGTCAATCTGAGGTTTTTGTGGCGTAGCAGTAATTGTTCATACCTGTAGACGTTCCACAAGCCAGCCTTGGAGGAAAAGTTATCCTGTGAGCACCAAACGTAGATGTTCGAGGCATAGATAGGTACAAGATGACATGTTACATGTTACATGCAGGCAAATGAAAGGGTTCGGTGAATTTTTGTAACGTGTTCGTGTTCCACTCTACAAGGTGTGGCACATCTTTGTAAGATCTGATTGTAGCAGAGTTGTAACAAACAGCTCACGTGTGGAACATTATTCTGAAATGGTTAATGTGTATCATTCCGTATGTGTCATCAATTCTAGCAATGCCGCCACTTTCCCTGCTCAGTCTCCCATTTTTTCTTTGAAAAGCTATGACTCTGAGACACACTTGCTGAACCAAGAGAATCAAGGCTGACAAGAGTTTCAGGTACAATTATGGCTCTTGCTGCTTATTTTGACATCACTCACATCTCTTTTTGGTGGGCCATGGTCTCTCAATGTTGAGCTCTTCCCCCTTCCCAATGTTGGGGTGTCCCCCCCAGACTGGGCTGGGCCCCAATTTTCAACTGGGCCAAAGCTGCATTTTGCCTGCCTTTCATTTTTTTGGAACCTGGCTCCCGATATCCTTTCAGCTCTTTAACATGCGCCCGGGTGGCCGGTTGGATACCCTTCGCTCGGGTGGAGGGTCAGTTCCACCCCCCGCCCCCCTGAGATCTCAGGAACAAGGAAGCTAGAGGCATCAAACTCACAGGCGCACTGGTCTGTACCTGAACGTATTTAGGTTAAAGTTCGAGGTTCCTAGGTCATGAACTTCAGGCCAAATAAGGTCAACCCAGGTCAAACACCAGCAGGGTCCTCAAAGTAATCCATAACCGAGATACATGCGCTCAGAAAAAATCACATACCCTTTAAGATCAGTGGCCTTGTTTGTCCTTTTGAAGGTGGTGACGACCAAAATCGTACAAGACTGCTTTGAGTTTTGCTTTTGAACAAGCGACAAAGATTACGTTAGGCGGTATGTTGATTAAAACAAGATATTTACCTGGGTCATTTGAGATCAGTGATCCTATTTTCACCTCAAGATGTTCATGGAAGATGCATAATGCGTTTTCCATTCTTAACAAATTCTAAATGAGTATCAGAAACTACCCCACACAACAAAAACCCGGGTAATGAAACAGTCCGGCTTTGACGTTGGTCTAGCCTTCATACCTGACCCTAGGTCAACGGAATTTGTTCATTCCAGTGTTGCGCTGCCTAAGAAAGAATCTCACAGATGTGTGGCTCCGTCGACACTCCGTTCTTGTGTCAGACTGAATGATTCCCTAGACATCGACTTCGCTGAATCCATGGCCTGGCTTTGACCTGCTGTAAGTCAGCGGACCTTACAAGGTATATATAAATTCTGGATACCACACGACCCTTTATTCAGTTACCCATAGCTATGCAGAATTTGGCGCGTTTTTTTCAGAATTTGGCAGAAAAAAGCGCGGCGTAGCCGCGCCTTCGGAAACCCTCCCGGAAAAACCTTTGGGGGGTTCAGATTGACCCCCATCCGATCGCGTGTAAAAGTAAATATAATATAGGATTTTATAGAGCCCACAATTTGATATTATAGAAAGAAAACATTTATATTGCACAGAACTCAAGAACTTACGTAAGACGAAACCCGCAAAAAGGGGTATTTTGCTAGTCTCTTACCTCACAGTGAATGTTTATGCGTTATTGGAGCTTAATGACGTTTCTGAGACTATATTACAACCCCCTGCCTCTTATCCTGGCAGAAAGGGTTAGCACAGCGGAGAATTAAACCCCACAGTGAATGGTCAGACGCAGAAACAATAACTGGCAAACATTGTCCGACTCGTGATGTCATTCAGGTTACGCGTCATAATGCAAATATTGAAATGCTGATATTGGCAGCAGAAAGAGGCGAAGTAATCAAAATTTGTACTTTTAACACCAAATTGTCCTTGAAGTAAAGCATGCGACCGTCTCCCTGGAATATGAGTGGCCTGTTCTGTGTCGTTAAGATGAAAATATCCAAATACTGTGCTGCGCCTTTTAAGTGTCTTTAAGAAGCACATAAATGTCTTGCGTTCTTATTCAGGAATGTGACACTAGATATGCATAAACAATGTGCATTCTAGAGATTAAGAACAAGGATATTAGGTGCACTGCGCCCTCCCCCCCCCCCCCGCACATAAAATCGCCTTGCATTCAAAGCATAAGTTACATTTATAATATCGCAGGAGCCTGCGAAAGAAGCATATCTTGTTATGCCTATGCGCAATGCGCACGATGTAATATGTGCATATTTCGTGCACAGTTGCCCACGTATTTTCATATTGTTTTAGCATGTACAATATCACCAACTCATGAAGTGATGGCCTGCTATCGGTTGCTCGTGATGTAACTGCTAATTTCGTTCTGATAATCTATCTTGAAAACGCGTAGATGCATTGTCCTGGGCAGGAGCTGAAAGGCTCTCTCGTCCCAGCCCGGGGTAACTAGCAACTGCTGTTCTGGCGACACGAGGGCCAGGTGCCCTGGTCGATCCGGAGGCCTTCAGGGGGATGCAATATGCACCGGTCCCATCCCTGGTGCGACATGCCCTCTGACCTGGGCATCTGCCATAGGATCGGCGCGGGAGCACGTCACTGACGCAAAAGGATCCCTTACCGGTACAGGTAGTCCAACGCGTAATTGGCGCCGAAATACCAGTTCGGCCTATCGGCCCCTGTCTCCTAGTTGAAACGGTGGTGTGGAGGACCCCTCGTTTGGTTCGCGACCTCTGACTGGTGTAGATTACTGTCTCATTATGAGTGCAAATAGCAGCATCACCAATTCTCATGTCTCCTACCATTGGCAAGAGGGTCCTGGCCAACACAAGAGGCCTTTCGACATTCGAGATCCTGCTCCTGTCCACTTTCAACAAACGTGCCCATGGCCCACTGTGGGCTTGTCGCCGACATGGGACCCCTTGTTGGGCTCTGTAATCCCTATAATCAGCACAGGGGCGTACCAATGTGCGTTCTGTCGGTTAACGTACTGTCTGAGGTCCCTTCGTTCGGCCTGCCTTTCGGACCCTTCGATCGGGTACTTGATCGTCATTCCCTTGGGGTCCAAAAGGCTGCTCCTCGGGACATAAAGACTAGGACGCGTGTCTCTCTCCCACCGATGGTGGCGTCCTTGGTTTTGTCAGTGAAAATAAAGAAATAGGGCAATTTTGTACCCTGAGGTTTGACGCTATCTGAAATCAAAGTGCTCGAAGGCCCTCGTGGTGCCTCCTTAGAAGTGGTTGTCCCTTCAAAATATCGGTCAGTAGTGCCCGAAATGCAGGCTTCGGGTAGCTCTTCGAGGGTAACTTCGATGGTTGACAATGGGTACTGGATGGGAAACCGACTTAAAGTTTCGTAGTTTCGTCAGGGTAAAAGGCACAGAAGTTGTGTAGCTTCTGATTCTTGTACGTCTTGAAAATGAAGATGGCAGGGTCCTTGAAATGACCCGTTTGGATTTGGTACTTGCTAAAAATAAAGGTTTTGACACCCAAAAATAAAAGTTTTGGTGGCCCATCGCCGAATGTGCCGATCCCGGACTTTCTCCATTAAGAGAGAGGTACACTTTGGTGCCCCTGAACCTTGTTCCGGACACCAAAGTCGAAGGTTCAGTCTCCTCCCCCCCCCCCCCCCCCATCACGGATTGAGAAACTCTCAATCCGTGATGCTGCCGAATTACTCAGGTTTGCCAAGTGGGTGGTGATTCTTAGCGTTTTCGTGCACAGGATGCCTTTAAGTTTGAAGGTCACGCACGCTGATGCCGATACAAGCGCTATCTAAAACCAGAAAGTCCCTCAGCAAAACAACCGTCCTCATTCCAGGGTCTTGTTTTGCGCCTTGGACCCATGACGTAGAGATTTGGCTAACAAACATTCGTGATCAGCTGATCGAAGTTCATTGCTCTGCCCTCATACCAAAAACGTCTAGAATATGAGACTCAATGTGTTTCTTTGTGGCCGAATGTGAATTTGTGTTGTAGTTGAAAACGAATAAGATATCAGTGGAATTAATTTTGAACATTTATTTGAAGCTTCTTTTACATTTTGCCACGAATATTATAAAACAAACTAAACCGGACTAGTATACTTCTTTCATAGCCTTCTGCTATCTGCGTCAAAATTGTAAGAGTTGTGAACTGAGATTGGTCTCGCGTTTGTGGGATGAGTTTTAGACCATTTCTTTACCGTTTTCTGAAATATTTTGAGTAAACTATGGATTCTGATGGTGGCATACAGTATGATGAAGAATCAGGCGACGAGCACTCGCTTTATGAAGCTGATTCTGGCAATGAATCAAGTGAGGAAGAGGTAAACTTTGACAGTCGTCCTGAACCATCTACATCCAGGGACGAAGACAGTGCAGTGGACGATTATGTGTTTCAAGTACTGTCTGTCGAGGAAATAGTTGAATATATGGTGGCAGAGATAAATGAGGTGAAGGAAGTTGTGAAGGTGAGCCTCTTTCTTTAAATTTTCTACTGTAATCAATTCAGCGCCAGTGATGATGTGATGTCAAAAGTAAGCTATGTGAAAGTGTGCGATGAACACATTTCGCGAAAATTAAAAATATGTCGTTAACACATTTTTCTATGGTCACAAAAACCTAGTGTTACAGAAAATTGAACTGATTCACAATCTGAGTACTTTGAAACCAGAAACTGCAGTCAACAATTAGGAAAGGTCTTATTTAAGTATCTAGTTGGTCATGCCCACACCTCCTACCACTCAGATTTGTGTTGTACATGCATTGAAATTGTGGCTGTGATGTCACTTGCTACTCTTGGTACATTCAGAATAACATAATTTTTTGCAGTGTGGCGCCCATCCAGTAAAAGTAGTGTTATGTGTTTAATACCATTGTGTTGTGTATGTTGTGCCAGCATGTGATGTACAATGTGAATCGTTTTCATTTCAGCTTCCAAGAACTACAATAAGGATACTCCTAAACCACTTCAGATGGGACAAGGGAAAGCTTTTTGAGAGGTTCTATGATACAGACCAGGAACAGCTGTTCAGAGAAGCCCATGTAGTTAGTCCTTTCATCAAGAAGACTGCCTCAAATCCAAAGGTATGTGCTGCATAAGCACATGTCATGTGCTTTGTATTTGGCAGGGTGCACAACAGAATGTGGTAAACCAAATTATGCAAAGTTCTGAATTGGATGGTCTGACTTGGAATGGTTTAAGTAGTGTTTGCTTATGTGCACTTAGTTGGGTTAGGCGGAAGCATGGCCATGCATTGTTTGTGGTATTAATTGTTGCATGGGTACTGCATATGCTCATTCTGTTGGATGGCTTTGGAACCAGAGAATTGGTATGGACATAGATCGGTTTGCCACAAAGTTGAGTTATGTGGATGACACACTAGTATTAGTGTGAGCCCAAAGATAATATCATCCTGGATTGTTTAAATATTTTCTGTGACATAGTAAGGCATTTATGAACATTGTTTCCATTTGCTGCTCATTTCCAATTGATGTGCTGACCTGTTGTACTTTTTGCTTGGTACATCACACATGTACAATTTGATCAGTGTTACCAGTGTTCTCAAAATTCATCTGAATAGCTCAAAATGTTGATTTGAAGTAGTTGACCCTGCTGAAGAAAACTTACTCGACTCCCTTCTCACCACAATGAAAGCAATGCGTTTAATTTGTGTTGCTTTTTCCAATATGTTTCCTCTGTAATATTTGCAACACACCTGTTTGTCAACATGTTTGTTTAGAAAATGTCATGAAAAGTTGAAATGCTGTTTAGACAAATATACATTTGAACATAAAGCTATTATCCTGCAAATGCAACAAAGTATTTGGACAAAAAGTATGTGAACATGAAGCTATTATTCAGTGTGTTCAATGAAACATTAGGCATACATTAGCTTGGATTTCTCTCCAGTGGCATTAACCAAAGTAGGTCTTTTCCAGGCACACTTCGACTTCAGGAATGAGAGTGTCAAATGATAGATGTGACCCACTGGCTCAAATGTCAACCAACCAACTTCTCACTAGCAGCCCCTTGCCCCTTGGGCCAATCACAACATCATTTTATGTGCAACAGTAGAGATGCTCATGGTCAATGATCAAACCTCATATCCTCATTGGGTCTTGATGGTGCTGCAGTGGCACAGCACTACCCGGTGCTAGACGTAACTAATCGTGAGGTTTCACAGGAGTAAGTTTTTGAAATATTCCCTAATGTGGGACCTGCATTGCTGCTTGTATTGCTCACTCCATTAGCAAGCTTGATGACTGGAATAATAGTGGGTCAATGATGCTTATGTAATCTTCATGAAGGAATAACATGCTGTTCTCTGTGTGCCAGGTCAACAGCAGAAGGGGTGCAGTGACAACAGAGGAGTGTGAGATCTGCCTGATGGTCCAGCCCTCGTCGGTAAGTGTAGTGCCGAGTTCGCCTTGCAAACACTGTGTAAGTCATCTGCGGCGAGGTTTGAGCCGTCAGTCCAATGCGGCGGTTGTCGTGGCTTTATGTCTCCCCACTGCAATGCTGGTGACTCTGGAGTGCCGGTCTGTGCATACCTCGTGGCCGTCGCTAGCTCGAGTCTCGTTCGTGCCCGCCCGGCTGACGGCGCTGGCTGTGCCTGACAGGCCATGACCGGGCTGGAGTGCGGCCACCGGTTCTGCGCCGGCTGCTGGGCCGAGTACCTGACCACCAAGGTGATGGACGAGGGAATGGGCCAGACGATCTCGTGCGCGGCGCACGGCTGCGACATCCTGGTGGACGATCGGACTGTGCTGCGGCTGGTCGGCGAGCCGCGTGTGCTGCAGCGCTACCAGCACCTCATCACCAACAGCTTCGTGGAGGTACGCCGTCGCTCGGCACCGCACGGCACGCGAACGGCTCTGCCGCGGCGCGGCCCGGCCGGCGCGTCCGCGTCCGTGCAGTCCGTCTCAAAAGGGAGAAAGGATACTGCGTTGCGTTTAGCCGGTCGCTGCAATCCGACGCGTGTGGGATTGTGGCGATGACGATGGTGGCAGCTATTGTGCTTCGTGAATGTTTCCGCGGAGTGACCTCTTGTGCTATATTACATCATTTGGTACTCCCTTGGAGAAGCATTTAACTTGCTTCCAGGCAGAGATGATCAGCCCTTAACATGTTTATTATGTCGTCCTCGGCTCAAAACTCAAATTTTGATCAGTATAGATTGCTAGTGAAAGAGAGTGCCCTCGGGATTAGTGACAGCGGGCGATTTGTAAACGTATTTCATACTTCGCTTAAGTAAAGAGTCGGCCATTCTCCATGGCCCTTTTGCCACTACCCATCTGCCAATTTTTGAATTCATCCAACTCAGTCCTCCCACTGGACGCCCCAGTGTGAATGCAACCTTGCTGTGACTGGCCGCCGTTATTGTGCGTGCCCTGTGTGGTCACCGGGTGGCATACCCCGCATCACCAGGTGTACGTGTGTCCCCCAGTGTAACCGGTGTCTCTGCTGGTGTCCCAGCCCGGACTGCGGCTACGCCCTGCGCGTGCCCTACCCGGACGTGCGGCCCGTCACGTGCAAATGCGGCCACCGCTTCTGCTTCGCGTGTGGCGAGGTCTGGCACGATCCAGTGCGCTGTTCGCGCATCAAGCGCTGGCTCAAGAAGTGCGACGACGACTCGGAGACGTTTAACTGGCTGTCGGCCAACACCAAGGTCGGTCGGGCCGCTCTGACCGACTTGTGTGCTTACAAGGTGTGCATAGTTTGCTGAACGAGTGCGTAGTACTTCGTATTACGTACGGGCTGATGCATTTCCATTATTTTGGCCCCCAAAAACGCGAACGCCAGCCAGTTTGTTTCTTCCCAAAGAACAGTCGTGGTCAGGCATTCTTCTTGCCTGTTTCGAGCTGGTATGGTTTGTACGATTCTCCGAAAGTGTGGTGGCGCTGAGAAACATGTACGCTTCTCCGAAAGTGTGGTAGCTCTGGAGAAACACGCGGCGCGTGGCTGTGTCCGCAGGAATGTCCCAAGTGCAGCGTGACGATCGAAAAGGACGGCGGCTGCAACCACATGGTGTGCAAGAACCAGAACTGCCGCGCCGACTTCTGCTGGGTGTGCCTGGGTCGATGGGAGCCCCACGGATCCTCCTGGTGAGTGATAGCTTCTGCTGAGTGTGCCTGGGGCTCTGAGAACCTTGCACATCCTCACGGCAATTGGTAACCTCTGGTGGATGTGCTTGGATCAAGGGTATGCGTCCGTAGTTCTGGTGAATGTGCTGGATGTGTCTGGTTGATGTGCGGGATGTGTCTGTAGGTCTGGTGGATGTGTGTGGATGCGTGTGTAGATATTGACTTTTGTACTAGCCATGGGGATGTGCCGTTGGCTGCTGCCCGGTTTGGACGAAAGTACCGTTGCGTATTACGCGAAACCCCATGAGGTGTTCCTGTGCTGGCCGAGGTGGCTTGCGGCGGTGGGATTCGAGTGTCGTCTAAAGTTGTCGTTAGCCAGCTCCTCCCATGTGTAATGAAGCCCAGAAGAACCATGTGTTACTTCGGCTCTAACCCATGGACATAAAATGTCTGCTACCATGCTATCAAGTGATATGTGCTGTCAAGTGTCAAGGTAAATTGTCATGGCAATGCTGTCAAATGCAATCAAATTGTCAATGCTGTCAAGAGGTAAACTCTTCCGGACGTGATATGGTTCTGGCAGATTTGGTGCAGATAATATCCGTGGAAGGCCTTGCCGGTTCGGTTCGCTGTGCTTGTATGAGGTATGGGTCGCATCAGGTTATTTGGGGATGGTATGGCTTCTCCGAGCCTGTGGAGAAGTCGCGGCTGTGGCGGGGGAACCTAAGGGGACAACTATTCATTTAAAGGTTGGTATTCTAACGCGAAAAAATGGAACCCACCAGAGAGGTTCTCAAACACCATAATTTCTGGAACAGTGGGAAAATTTATGTTCTGAATAACAACTTTTCAAGCTCATAAACGTGGGCTTACTTCGACTAACTGCCATAACAGTATGGCATAGTGTGCTATCGGAATGACAGTATGTGATGGTGATATCAGTCTTCCATATTGGAGACGTTGAAACTGGAGCATCGCTGAAAAGTCGCAGCATAGGGAACAAAGGGCTGGCAAAAGAAAGGTACCTTTTGAACCGCACATATTGCACCCTCCTACGCAACATAACTTTCCACGTACGCAGTACGTGTGTTACGACATGCATAGGAAGATGCCGTGAGTACGCAGGCGCGAATGTGCTGTGTGCTGCTCACCATCACCTATGAAGGAAGTGTCTTTCTGTGGATCTTACTGCTTCATCTTGGAGCATTAGCTATGTGTGAACGCCCCCGTTGTCCTGTTGTTTGCAGGTACAGCTGTAACCGTTACGATGAGGACGAGGCGAAGGCTGCACGCGACGCCCAGGAGCGCTCTCGTGCCGCGCTCAACCGCTACCTGTTCTACTTCAACCGCTACATGAACCATATGCAGTCGCTCAAGTTTGAGAATAAGCTGTACGCCTCAGTCAAGGAGAAGATGGAGGAGATGCAGCAGCACAACATGAGCTGGATCGAGGTGAGCCTGGACTCGGCTGCCTTTAGCATCAGGGGTTACTCCGTCACAGTCATATGAGGTAGCAAACATAAAATCTAGTGTGTTTTGTAGAATACATGAAAGATCAGTGGAATTTGATCGTGCCCAACGTGGTAAATGCCAGTTGGTAAATTTTAGGTCTGGGATCGTTTGTGAATTCGCCTGAGTTTCCTTCTCAACGCTACATCCATGGTTGTAAAAAATTCGCTGTTGACACTACTGCCAGTTTATCTTGCATTGAAGCCCAATGCACCAATGCATGTGCATCGCCGCGTAGCTCTCATACTCCGCCTGTAATTCACGCTGGTTCCAGGCTGCGCCGGTGGTTCGCTGGTGCCAAGTCGCAACCGTCAATGCGCGTAGCCTCCCGATGAGCCGCCCCTGGGCTGCGGGCTCCTCGCGCGGGCCGGATGGCTGACAGCGCCGCACACGTTCCTGTTGCAGGTCCAGTTTCTGAAGAAGGCCGTGGACATCCTCTGTTCCTGCCGGCAAACGCTCATGTACACCTATGTGTTCGCGTACTACCTGCGCAAGAATAACCAGTCTGTGATATTTGAGGTACGGTTGCGGCGTTGTTGGCGCTGAATAGGCCGAGGTTTGAAAGGTGTGATTAGCTGGCCAATCCAAGTGGAGTTGGCCTGTGAACATTGTCTGAATTTATATACGCTCCAGCTAGCAAAATTTCTTAATCCAAAATGTGTCTGTTCAATACCAACTAATGCCGAATAACTGAAATGTTAACATTTTGCGTTCTTCGCGCGGAAGCTATGGCCCCATCCACTGGCATGATGGAAATATCATCAGCACGCCCTGACCTCTCGTAGGGACCATACTAATCCCTGAGTTGTTGGATAAAATATCAGGACTATCACAGAGTAGACAACTCATGACCAAAAGGGAGCTGCCGATAGATCAGTAGAGTGTATCTCTATGAAGTATACATTTTAACGCAAAACTATGTATTGGCAGCCTGACACCTGTGAGGAAGCCAGACATTCCTTGTGTTTTGGCTTTCACAATTCTAATTCCGATAGAATTTTTTATTTGATGATTGAAAAGCCCATATGAAACATCCTTTTCTCCAGTGTGTAGCTCATGCAAAAATACGTTATGCATCTATACAGAAGTGAATTTTCCGTTGCACTCCTGTAGGTCACATGCATTTAAGGTGCAATTGATTAAATGGACATGGAATTCAAGATGGTCTCATGCATTTGTATGGCAGACAATATCACCCCAGGCTGCTTCAGTCTTGCCGAAATGTTTTGCTGTTTTGTTTTGCCCCAGTAATGCTAGGAGAATGTTGTTTGGCTCCCTTGGGACAAAACTAACTCTAGATCAGATTCTCGGCTCCTTGGCTGCCCCCTGAATTTCTGAGTGTGGCTGCACTCACGGCAGTTAGCCGGACTGAAACTTGGGAATCGTCTTATCTTTTGCTTTCGTTCGTAGGCATTTTTGTGTATGTGTGTGAACGTGCCAAGTCAAGAAGCCGCAAGATTCGTGGTGACGCGCCGATATTTGAAGGTGTGTGAGGGGTAGCCATAGCGTTCAGCGCAATGGCAGCTTACTGCGTGTGAAGACGGCACAGTGCCTTGTCATGTGGCGCTGTCGGTGGGTGGGAACTGACGTAAGTCTGGTCGGTCGCAGGACAACCAGAAAGATCTGGAGCGCTGTACGGAGATGTTGTCCGAGTACCTCGAGCGAGACATCACTCAGGAGAACCTGGTTGACATTAAGCAGAAGGTGCAGGACAAGTACAGGTCAGTGGCGACACCTCTAGCCGGCGCGGTGCAACTTCAACCTCCAGAGGGCACCAGTAGGGTGTACACGTTCATATGGCGCCGTGGTTTGGGCCTGGAGCAATGTTAGCGGCAAGCAGAGGTCAGCAATGTCAGCATGCTGTTGCGAAAATACGGAGGACGTAGTGAGCAGTATATGGGTTTGAAATTAATGCAGCACCGTGGAGCCAATGGTGTAAAAACGTGTGTTGGCTGGAAAGCTACCGGCGAACTCCTGCCAACCATGAGGCCGCATATGTGAAGGGAATATCTTCGAATAGAGTTATAATTGATGCGGACCAGTGGGCAGATCATCTTACACAGATTTCATTCATCTTCTCACCTTTTTTGTAAATATATATGACAATGTTGGGGATGATTGCTGAATATGTTCAGGTTGTGTTCGCGGAAGAAGTCCGCTCCGTTACATTAAGGATGACCCAGCAAACGGTCAGAAGTACACAGCGGGTAAGTTAGTGCTGGACGACAGGCTCTTAAGGTATTATGTCATTCAGACAATTTTAATGCGGTTTCAGCTCACGCAGAGCGTTTCCATTTTTGGTTGGCAATCCGGCCCCAGTTCAGGATTTTCGCTCACATTACTGTCCTGGTGCCATAGGCATGTATGTCAGGCCGTCACTGTTCGCTGATGCAGTGCCCGACCGACCTCGCCGCCTCCCCAGGTACTGCGACAGTCGGCGGAAGGTGCTGCTGGAGCACGTGCACGAGGGCTACGAGCGGGACTGGTGGCTGTACAGTGAGTAGGCGGGCGGGTCGTGTCGGCCCGTGAGGCGGCGCCCCGGCCCGGGTCGGGTCGGCGCTCGCGGCCGCCGCGCTCTGGTGACCGGCAGGCGTGTGGCGACTCGTCGAGGTGGCCCGCTGAAGCATTGTGATTGGTCGGTGGACAACGTTGCCGTCCCGCTGTGATTGGCCGATCGCACGGAGTTGACTGAGATTGGCCAGACCGGGATGGGCCGCACGGGTGCGTGCGTCGTACGATGTATTGTAAGGAGTCGGCTAGTCAGTCGTGTATCCTGCTAGTTATCGCTTTTGGGTTATCTGCTATCTACTTCGTATTTTGGTGTCGCGGAAATTTATAGTACCGGTATATTGACTTTGTCCGGGAGATGATCGCAACACAAAGCTTCATCACATACAGCTATGCAAAGCGGCCGTTGTTTGTCGCGGTACTCGACCAGGTATTTCGTTCGCGGTGTAGCGCGTAGAGTCTGAAGACCGGCGGTAGGTGCGGACTTGCGGTACGTCCGCGGGCCGGCAGGGAGTGGTGCCTCGCGGACCACCCGTGGAGCGGGCGCCGGCTTCCATCCGGACGCCCGTCCCGAGTCCAGGACTCCCGCCCGGAGTCCGGGCCCGCGTCATCGTGGCCTGTGATCGCCGGCAGCTCGCGAAACCATGGTATTCTGTGTTTGGTTGTATAAATTGTATGCCAGTAAATGTTACCTCACCCTGCTTATTTTAGGCTAGGAGCCGCATTGCCGTGCGATATTGGTCTGCTGGAGGAATATAGCGAGGAGAGTGCAGCCGCGTGTTTTCGTATGTGAGAGCTAGCTGACCCCCGGGCTGACTATCCCGGCTGCGCGGGGGTCGCGTGAGGCTCGGGACGTCTGGCACGTGATCGCTCCGCGTGCGCCGCCTGGCGCCGCAGCAGGAGCCGCCGGCGTCGCGTCCGCAAATTACAGACGAGTGGGGTAAAGTGTCGGAGAGCACGTTGTCGCCGCGGCAGCGTGTCGGCGTGCAGGGGCTCGTGAACGATCGTGACCAACTGGCGGCGCAACCATCTGACTCAGTGGAGAAAATGTGCGAAATACTGCGGCTAGACGATCCTGCCTTGATGGTGGCCGATGTAGTTGCGGTTGTTTGTTCACAGCATCGGAACGGGATAAGATAAGGTAGGGACCGTCGGCTGACCAGAGGGTTTGGTATCTTTTGCCGTATGTCTCACCCAGCGCCACTTGTCCTATCACGAATATTTGCCACCTATAATTCGACTCTTTCCAGCGGGTGCCAGCTTGTCGGCTTTTGGACGGCCACCGCCTGGGGCGGGAGTGCTACTGTGACGCACGCTTCTCACACCTTCATTGACACGAGGGCGCCAGAAGCTATCATTCGGACTGTCGTCAAGGCCCGATAGTTCGGATCAGTATCAGCGTAAGGCTGCAGCGAGGAACCGTGCGCCTCCTACTTCGTTTTTTATGAACGTCCCGCCGTATCTGGAGCTGTGGAATGTGGTGTCCTGCATCACTCCATGGATGGCAGGCCAGTCGCGCACTCAAGTGATGGACCACTTCATTCGCGCTGGCCTAAGCCTATCGGAACAACCGAAGCGGCCGAAGCGTCGTCTCTCGCAACGCACGGCAATTGTAGCATGCGTCGATGCCGTGACCGAGACCGGATGAGCCGAGCACGCGGGCCAGTCAGCGACGGCACGCAACAGCCCTTGGGTTCTGTTGTGGCTGCCTGTCTTACGTGGCCGCCCTTGATCTTCACCGGTCACGAGGTGGACGAGCGAGTCGCGCGGCGAGTCGGGTCACGTGCCGGACCTGAGACGCCGGCCTGAACGGGCTTGGGCTGCGGTCGGCCAACGTGCGTAGATGAGCTGAAATGTCCTTGTTCCAGGCGCAGTTCGCAGTACAATTCAAATTGCTTGCCCCTGTGCGCCTTTCCTCCTCGGTGACAGGGTATTCTGGAGCACCCCGCGCTTGTTACCCCCACCCCACTCCCACTGCTTGCACTGCATCACCCAGCATTGCATCTGCACTATGCAGCGGTGGCGGCGCGCCCGTTGGTCTGCGCCGCTGACCTTCGGAGGATGTGGACCGTTCTCCACACGTGCTGCCTCCCTGGCGTCCGGGCCCCGCGCGGGGGCGGGGGGGGGGGGGGGGCGCCCCCGGCGCGGGCGGCGGCGCCGTGTCGCGTGCGGCCGGCCACGTCAGGCGCGGGCGGCTCCGGTCGGCGGCGGACGCTGCACCGGCCACAGCCGACTGCGCCCCACACGAGGCCTTGACGGGGATTGCAGAGTCGCTCCGTTGCATTTTGTTTGTGCGGGCTGGCAGCAGCCGGCGGGTTGACAGAGGGGCCTGGCGTGCCCGTACCTGGGTGGCTTGCACTGCGCACTAGCAGGAAACTCCCGGCTCGCCACTAGCACTGCGGAGCTGGCAATGTTACTGGCCCCTGACGGCGCAGCAGAAGGCGTGATAGACAGTCGTGCTTAAAAATGTAATGCATTAAATACCTCGCCATGTCGGACTGAAACATACCCCAGTTTTCATATACTCCTTGATTGATAATGTGTTTTGCTTCCGTCTGTATTAAAGTGCGTGGCGTCGTATTCTGCCGGACCGCACAATGCTCATTGAACTCTCGCATGAGCACTGGACATTTTCCTGTCCTATTTTGCACGACAACAATGGGTCGTTTCATGCGCTGTGTGACGCATGCGCAATGTATGCTAGGGCGAATCCCACGACGGACAACGGAGGGCGTCGAGCCTGCAGCCTGCGTGTGGATCCCGCGTGCCCTCCCCCCCTCCCCCAAACATGCCTGGGTGGCTTTAGAATGTGTTTGCTTTTACACTGACGTGGATGCATGATCCCGTTGCTTACCTTCCGAAAATTTATTAGTGTTTGAGTGGAGCCTAGTGCGAACGCGATCTAGTCAACGGAAGGGCTGAAAATACCAAGAATTCACTTACGCGGCACGGAAGATATCGCCTTATGGCCCATTTAGCCAACGGGGAGCCTGGGGAGTAACGTTCTTTCTGGGATGTTCGATACAATTTTGCGAAACCAAACATATCGAGTGTTACCCAGAAACCGGTTACGCGCCAGGTCAGCTATCCATAAGCAGCGTGCTTGACTTTGACAACTAGCTAGTGGTAACCGTACCATGTATATTATATTCAGTGAAGAGCCAAGCAGTGGCGAACAATCCCCCCCCCCCCCCATCTCACAGGGGCAACAACAACGGAAACGTTTTGCCATTGCCACAGACCATCATGCACATGGGCGAAAATAATATTTTTAAAAAAATTAAAGGAAAGCAACGGCAAAAATCCGACAAATGCGGCAAAAGCCGTATGCACAGCCAGCTACTGATCGTGTTGCAATGTGGTTTTCCGGTTGTTAGACAGCCACATTTTCCCTTGTAACTTCATGTTTTCAGCAACTATCCTGAGTTTGAAACTGGAGACCTGGAGGGGAAGAATATCGTCACTGATGACAGTAACGTAAAAATTGGATGTGTACGGTGTTGAAGTGCGTGGCACACCCTATCACTGCGGTCCGGGTCACTGCAGATCCGGTCTCTGCAAGTCTGGTCACTGTAGGTCCCGGTCACTCTAGCCAGAGCAGTGTAACACCGGCCCTTTGCAGTCCCAGCCTGCTCCGCCTCGCTCCGGCCAGTGCGATCCCAGACACGATGTGCGGCTCCTGGTCGAGGGTCGAGGCGATCGCCGTTCGTGTGGCCTCCGGTCGAGGCGATCGCTGTCCGTGCAGCCCCCGGTCGAGACGACTGCTGTCCGCGCGGCCCCCGGTCGAGACGACTGCCGTCCGTGCGGCTCGCGGTCGCGACGATTGCCGTCCGTGCGGCCCCCGGTCGAGACGATTGCTGTCCGTGCGGCTCCCGGTCGAGACAATTGCCGCCCGTGCGGCCCCCGGTCGAGACGATTGCTGTCCGTGCGGCTCCCGGTCGGGACGATTGCTGTCCGTGCGGCTCCCGGTCGAGACGATTGTCGTTCGTACGGCCCCCGGCCGCTGCAGTGCAGTGGAGGGCCGGCGATCGCGTTGTCCGGCGGCCCACTCAGCGCGGCCGCAGCTCCAGCTGGAACGGACGGCAGTTGCGCGACAGCCCCATCCAGGCGTCCTCGCCGGGCGGCGGCGCACCGTCGGGCGGCGCCAGCTCGAACCGCTGCAGCAGGCGCGTCACGCTCAGGAAGTTGTAGAGCTCGGCCAGCCGGCGGCCGGTGCAAACTCGCGGTCCAATGCCGTACGGCACCAGGTCGGCGTTCGGCACGAAAGCGCCGTCGCGCAGGAAGCGCTCCGGCCGGAAGCGCTCCGGCTCTTGCCAGAGCGCGTCGCTCCAGTGGCTGGCCAAGATGCCGTAGCGCAGCACGGTGTCGGCCGGCACGCGATAGCCCTCCACGCTGAACGCGCCCGTGGCGCGGTGCGGCACGCCGGCCGGCGTCAGCGACGAGCGTCGGAACACCTCGGCTAGGAAGGCGCGCGTACGCGGTAGACGTTCGCGGTCGGCGGCCGTGGCCGGCCGGCCGAGCGCTTTCAGCTCGCGACGCACCAGCGCCTGCTGCTCGGGCTCGCGCAGCAGGTACAGCAGCGCCCACTCGTTGAACGAGCTGGTCGTCTCGCAGCCGGCGTTCAGGAAGTCGAAGAAGAACATGACGAGGTCCTCGTCGGTGGCCGGGTCCCAGTCGGCGCCGCGCTCGGCGCGAAGTCGGCTGACGAGCGTGCCCTCGCGGCCTTCTCCACCGGACGTCACCGCCGCCGCGAACAGGCGGCGCACCTCGTCGCGGAAGCGCAGCACGTCCGCAAAGCCGCTCCGCTCGGGGAAGAGAGCGCGCAGCAGCCGGTTGTCGACCCAGCTGTTCTGGAAGGCGGCCATCTCGGCCTGGAAGAGCGCGGTGATGCGCTCGGCCTGGCCGGCCAGGAAGCGCTGGCCAGTGACGATGCGCCAGCTGAGGCTGACGTACGGCCTGCGGAAGAGCGTCTGCACGTCCAGCGGGCCAGGTAGGTCACGCAGCCGCTCCTCCAGAGCCTCCAGCTCGTCACAGATCATGCGCTCAGCCTCGCCGCTTTCCAGCATGTGGTCCAGCGCCGCCAGCAGGAAGCCAGAGTTCCTCGCCCAGCGCTCGCCCTCGGCCACCACCACGCCGCGCTTGCGGCCGAAGGAGAGCGCCATCTGGGAGGAGCCGGCGGCGCGCCCGTTGGCCTCCGGCTGCGCCATAGCGCGCCGTGTCTCCTCCAGCCCTTCCACGTACACGTTGTACGTGCTGCCGGCGAAGAAGCCCACGACACGGCTGCCGAAACGCTGCGGCAGCGCCAGCAGCACGGCGAACAAGTCGTCGCGGCCGCGCGCGCCCAGAAAGGCCAGCGTCCCGACGAGCGGCACCGGCGCCGGGCCCGGCGGGCCGCCGACCGGCCGTCGCGGCCAGAGCGCCGCCAGCGCCAGCACCCCCAGCACGCCCAGCACCAGCAGCGCCGCCATAGCGTCCGCTCGGCGGGGCGCACGAGAAGCAACTGGCGGCGGCTGCCGACCGGCCGTCGCGTCCGGGACGCCCGGCCAGCACTCGACCAGAGTACACCTTTCGCCGCGCCGCACTCAGCCGGATTACCCAGCGGCCCGCTCGACGCGCCGGCTCAGGGGAGCGGCGGTGACGACGGGCTGGCGGCAGGAGCTGAACGCACTGGCCGGGGCCGTTCGGTGCTGGAGTGTCGTGAAGGCCAGATCTCGTCTGCGATGCATTACGTGCAGTCATGTGCAGGCCTTAGGGATCTTAACAAAAACTGACACTAGGCTATTCTGTCGTATCGTAAAGCTTTGAAGTGGCCTGGTGGTGAGTGAGGATAAGGGCTGATTTTATGACTTAGGGTGTTCTGGGATAAGTGGTGTTGCGTACTACCCGTAGCATTTTTAGAACTACAAGGCACCCGCCGTTTGACTCCGCTGGCGTCAGCTTCTGTGAAGACTGCGATTGCTGAAAAGCCACGTATGCACATAACATTTGCGAGGCGGCAGCGCGGCCGGTGTGGGCGCTGCAGGTACATATTTGGGCCCGGCCGTCAGCGGGCCCAGCCCAGCGGGCGGGTCAGTGGGCCCGGCCCGGCCGCCAGCGTCTTCCATGGGAGCCGTCATGGCCGTGCACAGGGCCAAGTCGGACGCGTGACTCAGCGCGAACCATGACTGGCTGACACTGCAGCTAGCGGAAAGGTGGAGGTCTGATTCCCGGCCTGGGCTCACTGCATGATCTGGGTGTTACGGTGTGCATTCCCAGGAATGGCTGAGAGCCCTAAGGGCAATTGATGTGGCTTGATATCATCCTTTCCACACATCAGTGAGGGCCTTATGTTTAAATATAAAATTAATGCGGACTCGACCCCTCGAAAGGCATGCAAGGCGAAGTGCATACCTCTGTAAGGATGTGTCATGAGTGGATGTATGTTGCTGTGCAGGCGTGTGAGGGGTTGCCGGATCTCACCTGTGTATCCTGTGTATCGCCCGTCACCTCACCTGTGTATTCCGTGTACCGTTCGTCACCTCGCCTGTGTATCCTGTGTGTCGCCCGTCACCTCACCTGTGTATTTGGCGTATCGCCCGTCGCCTCACCTGTGTATTCTGTGTATCGCCCGTCGCCTCACCTGTGCATTCTGAGTATCGCCTGTCGCCTCACCCGTGCCGGATCTCGATAGTACACGCCCTCGCACATGAACGACAGCGATGTCGCGCAGGAGGCTGCTGGTGAGCTGGATTGAATCTGATGGCACGCACTGCCGCACGCGCTCGTCGCGGATGACCAAAGCCCCGAGGTTTGTCAACAACTCATGTCATCCATAACCGACATGTAGGAGTTTTTGCTAATACGGCATTAAGATGAGGCGTCATGGCGGGCGATTCGCTCACAACTTACGGCTGCTGTAAGAGATCAGTCACCTGTCTCGTATAAGTGTCATTGCCACGCAAATCCGCCGGCGGGACGCGTATGTGTTTCAGCAAAGAACATTGCTGGCGATGACTAGCAAAAACTTTGATAACCCATCTGGTACTTATGCCAGGCTTAGCGCCACTCAAACAGTTCAGCGCAAGTGATCGGTCGCACACCCAGTCACCTCTTCCTGTTGCAGAAGTCTGACCCCGAGACGCCACGCCACCCCCCCCCCCCCCCTCCCCCTTCCGCCGCCCCGTAAGATAGGGCCGGGACGCGATGGACTTCGGACACCGTGTGTCCGGGGCTGGGACGTGTGTCCTGGAACTGTGAGGAATCATATGCCTAGTTGCCTGCGTGGTCCGACATACTTCCCTTGCATGATCATGTCTGTTGGCTCTGCCGTTACTCCCGCCCGAAGGTCGCCGGATCTGGCTGATAGGCTGATAAGTCGGCTGATGGCTGGCTGCTGCCTCGGTCCACGCTTCCCACAGGTCGTGGGCAGCTCTGACATCGGCAAACAGATAGAGCGCAACACCTGAGGGCTGACGGCACCACCTGGGACTAACGGTACCGCCTGGGGACTGACCACTCCGCCCGGGGACTGACCACACCGCCTGGGCACTGACCACACCACGTGGGTACTGACCGATCCACCCGGGGACTGACCACACCGCCTGCGGACTGACCACACCACCTGGGGACTGACCGCTCCACCTGGGGACCAACCACACCACCTGGGGACTAACGGTGCCATCTGGGGACTGACCACACCACCTGGGGACTGGCCGTACCACTTGGGGACTAACCACACCACCTGGGGACTAACGGTGCCATCTGGGGACTGACCACACCACCTGGGGACTGGCCGTACCACTTGGGGACTAACCACACCACCTGGGGACTAACGGTACCACCTGGGGACTGACCACACCACCTGGGGACTGACGGCAACACCTGGGGACTGACCGTACCACCTAGGGGCTGATTATGCTACCATTTCCTGCAAACTAACATTTTACGGCTGATGGAGTTTTTGGGGACCTTTTAGCTGTCGCAAGGTCACCATCTTCTTGAAAAGAAAGGGCATCAATTGGGAAAGGTTTGGTGTCAACCAGTGTCATAGGCTCGGAGCGTAGGGTTGTCTGCAAACTAGTACCAGATGGTTCTGGGCACTCTTAGTTATTTTTGACCTGATCCAAAGTTATCATGTTTTGGAAAGCATAGAATATCCACTATGGTGCACAGATTTGTACAAGTTTCGTGCTGATCAATTATATAGGCCTAGAGCATGAGATTGTCTGCAGTCAATTTTGGAGGCGTTGGGCGTCTTTTGGTGACCTTTGACCTCACCCAAAGCGACCATGTTCTGGAATGGCTAGAATATAGATTATAGCACATGACTGGTGAGGGTTTTGAGCCGATGCGTCTTATAGACTCGGAGAATGATGTCTGAAAACTAATTTCAGGTGTTTTTGGGCGTTTTTGTAGAGCTTTGACTTGACTCAAAGCCACGATAGTGTAGAAAGTGCAGGTTATCGGCTATTGCGTATCGATTTGTGCGGGTTTTTCGAGTTACAATGGCATAGAATATGGTAATCTAGAATTCTGTACCACGTAATATCCTGTGGTTCCTGGCTCAGGTTTGGCAAACTTAAGTTCAGAGCCAGCAATATTGTGTTTGCTGCTTATAAATGACCAAAGCAAACTTTTTTTGTTAATCTCGCTAAAAGCTCTAAAACTGATGCTGTTCGCTGTCCATTTCAACACTCCAAAATGGTCTGTTCATTTATCTGGGGCGTGATGTGTTTCATGTTATAACAATTTTCATTTCAGACATGTGGCTCCCTGACACAGCATCGCCAGAAATGATCGGCTCACGACGACGCTCATGAAATTTACGAAGAATGTGATTCAAACTCATGACTAAAAACGACATTTTTCTTAATGAGCCGACCCAGCTCAGGACTCATCCTAAAACAGCTGACTCATGAGCTAATTCATGACAGCTCGAGTCAAACTCAAGCCTAGCAGAATTGAGATCAAAGTTCTGGTGAAGCTTCTCAGTTCTATTGGTTTAGGAAATGTCTAATGAGCCATTGTTTACTGAGGAGGGCTGGCGATTTATTTCATGCAGGCGTTAAATGCCTGGTTCTCCGTTTGATTGCGTTCGGAAGTCATGAGAATTCTTATCGCGATAACCTCGGGCTTATGTTCCAGTTACATTAGCAAAAAACTAGCCGTAAGAAATAAGACCGTCGCCATCATTAATAAATGGGCCATATCCGGCGATTTTTTTTTTGCGGGAAGCTTTCATCATCAGGGGCTTTTTGTTAACCGTGTGTCCCCCTCTTACCAAGACTCTGGCTGCGCCCCCTGCCGGCTGTGCAGGTGTCGGTTCTGTAGTCACAGCCACGTTTACCTCTTGAAACTTGCCCAGAGTTACCGTTAGCCCCCTCCCCCCCCCGCCCCGGAGGCAGAGTTCGCTGACCCTGAAATCGAGTGTTACACATATGAGTCTATTTGACCGGCGGTTTTAGCAGCGCGCCGCAGGAAATTGGCCTGGTGCAGGCATGCATGAGCCTTTTGAGAAAGTGCGGTGTTAGCCTAGGGATGGAGGCAAGAGAAAACCACCGGACTGTGCCCCCCCCCCCCCCCCATGAGGAAAATTCTGGTTGCATATCCGTGTAAGCTATGGGCCGTTCAGACGGCTGCAGCTTCAGCGGTGGGGACGCCGTCAACGGCGGTGTTGACCGTGCACGGCCGGAGGTCAGCCGTGGCAGTGCGTTGACCCGCGGCGTCCGCCTGAGGCCGGCGTAACATCACCCGATCGCGACGCTCCGGTGCGGCCCGGCCGCTCTGGGAAAGGCCGCTAGTCTGCCTCCTGTGGGAAACCCTGCCCCGCGGCCCCAGTCACCGGTCTGTCTCTTGTGTCAACCCCGGGCCCAGCCACCGGCCTGTCTCCTGTGTCAACCCCGGCCCCAGTCACCGGTCTGTCGTCTGTGTCAACCCCGGCCCCGGCCATCTGTCTGTCTCCTGTGTCAACCCCGGCCCCAGCCACCGGTCTGTCGCCTGTGTCAACCCCGGCCCCACCCACCAGCCTGCCTCCTGTGGCAACCCCGTCCCCAGCCATCTGTCTGTCTCCTGTGTCAACCCCGTCCCCAGCCACCAGCCTGTCTCCTGTACTAACCCCGGCCCCAGTCAACGGTCTGTTTCCTGTGTCAGCCACCGTCACACGGCTCCAGCCACCCAGGCGGCAAACCAAAACGACCGTCTCAGGCGCCGGCGGCACCGGCAATGCCATGTCTGGTTTGTTGTTTCTCGTGACTAAACGGTGGGATGGCAGCCAACCGCAACAACGGCTGCTTTTCATTGGCGAAGACTGGGGTGCGAGTCATCGCCTGAGCAAGCCCGGTCTTGTGCAAACTTCCACTCCGGTGTTATCGATTCCGACTGCGAATCACAACATATCGGGTTGGTTACAACAGTTTTCAGGCAGCAAGACGCAATTCTTAGCCTCCCACTCGTCGATATAAGCAGTGGCGTAGCGCACGGGCGCTGCAATGCCGTCGAGCCCCAGCCACGACCCCTCCCCCTTCCCAGGGCGCCGGGGAACATCCTCGTGCGACACTGTGTGACATGTGAAAATATGATCCGTGTGATCGCCGCGCGCGGTTACCGTAGAAAATCGGAGATGTCCGACGCGAAGCCCGGCCTCGGATCTGACGGATGCCCGATCTGGCGGCCGGTGATTCGGACCACTGAGGGATGCCAGATCTGGCGGCCGGTGATTCGGACCACTGACGGATGCCAGATCTGGCGGCCGGTGATTCGGACCACTGATGGATGCCAAATCTGGCGGCCGGTGATTCGGACCACTGACGGATGCCAGATCTGGCGGCCGGTGATTCGGACCACTGAGGGATGCCAGATCTGGCGGCCGGTGATTCGGACCTTCCTTTGACTACAGCTCATTTTTGTAAGCATTCCGATGGAGCGATGCTTACATCTAATATACCAGCAAGGAAAAACTCCAAATCTCCAAACGGACGCTATAGGTTTTCAGGGGCGCCTTTAACAATTTGTCCCATTCCACGAGTACGGGAAGTACGCTAGCCGGGCAAAGCTTGTTCATTAAAACCAAAGGATGCCGTTTATTGCTGGTCAAAAAAATTAAGTTCCATGTCCTGGCAGAGGAAGGGAACTTATTTAAAGATGGAAGTATGAGGTCGTCATTAATTTCAAGGTGACGATTTCCTCGATGAACTCGTCATTAACTTCGAGTCAATGTCAAGTACGTAAAATGCAGTCTAGCACACCACTGTTTGAATGAGTTTTACAAACGAGTTTCGAATCGGGGTCCTCTCGTAACAAGTACAGCGATGTATGAAATATTTAAAGGAATTAAGTGAAAACAGCCATCTCGCCCGCAGCAGAACATGTGCTGGTTCCGCCCGGCTGCAAATTCCAATAACCTGCCAATTAGCTCTGCCTTACCCGACTGCACGGAGCGTTCTCCATTTGGCACGCCTGGGGCGAGCAGTGTGCAGCGTGCGCGGCACCCGATCCGCTCGATCCGGCCGACCGTGCCCGGTCGTCAGCACCGTGCCAGAATCCCTGGTAATCCCAACACCGGCTGACCCCAGCGCCGGTGCTGTCGCGGCAAGGGCACCGAAGGTCGCAGACATCACGAGCTCTCTCCGAGCAAGGCCGACGGCCGCGCGGACTATAGAGGGGTGCAACGCCGGGCGGCACCTTTCGCTCACGGGGACTATCAGCGACACTCTTCGAACACCTGATAAGTGTCTTTGCTCCGGCACTTGATCGTGGTGATCTGAAGTCTTGAACCTGTTCATCTTGCATATCGGGGTTCCCGCTCGCTTGATTGAGTAATTTGGCAGAGACGTGACACCATTTACAATATGGCTATACTCCGCTCACAAGTAACATACACGGGCGGGTGGAAGCCGGTGTTAACTAACCGACCCAGGTGCTAAGCGGGTCGCCCCGCAGCCTCCGCCGCACAGTCGAGGTTTGCCACTCGTCTTGCTTTGATTGAGTGCAGAGCCAGGGCGCTGTCTTCGGCCCCACGGCCACATCCGGCGCGACTGCCGTGACTCACGGATATCGCCATCTATCGGCACTGCTGATCACTACCAGTCACCTGCTCACCACTTTATCACAGATGGCGCTCACCTCGGGCAGGCCGGCAGCCTACGATGGACGAATCGGGTCACTGATTAACGACCGTTGGCGTCCGACCGTTCCGCGGCTGATCGACAGACGCCAAAATCCGCGACGGTGTGCCGCGCCACGCAATATCGCAGGCCTGGTATTTGATGTCCCGCAGGTCTGATCCTGCCCGTTTCGCCGGACTCTGGCACCGCCCGGAACCTGAAGTCAGCCATAACAACGTAGCAACAGCAGCATGGCGCCCGTGCCAGTCGTATTCCCGCTCTCCTGAGCATGGCCTTGGGCCAGTCATCTCACATCGTGTGACGAAACAAGGTACAACACGGGAGGTTTCCAAAAAGTATATTCAAACTATCGCTAGAAATTCAGCGGGCGCGCCTGGGCACAGACCATCGACTAGAACATCTATAACATGCTCCAGAAGCCGCCCCAAACATATTTACACCCTTGACCATACTCGAGACTACAAATCTACCATCGAATGGAGCGTTTGCCCGAGGACGTGACGCAATGTGCAACATGACTTGGCACAACTGAGTAAGTGGGTAAAAAACACCGTTGCAACTGGTGCAGCCTGCGCTAGGGCAGCACGCGACGGCGCAAACGCAAGTCCTAGCGGACTTCTCGGCTCTTCTTTCGAACGTCATTTCTCTCCATGCGCGGACAACATAAATAGCCATGGCCTGGTGCCAGGGATCAACACAACCTCGACCCAGTCGAGGCAGTGTGACACCAGCACCTGCAGACCGCGGCCCAACGCGCACTTGCCCTCGATGGCAACCGGAGTTCCTCATTGTCAAATCTGGATGCGGGGCTTCGATGCTTGATTGGGTGCTCCTGGCGCCGGGGCGGACCGGCCCAGCGCCCATCGGACCGCAGGGCGTCCCCACCATCACTGGGAGACAGTCAAGGCAGCGGGCGTGATATCCGCCTCCTCCATCCTGGGAACCGCAGCCCTTCCGAACGCGCGCAACCGCCCGGCGGGGTGGCCGGGAGGCACAGTCCACCCCGGCGGGGAGGTCGGGAGACACGGTCTGCTCCGGCGGGGAGGCCGGGAGGCACGGTCTGCTCCGGCCGGCTCGGTCTCTGCCAGCCACACTGCGCGGCGGCCGCTCCGCCCGGCCCTTCGTGCCGGCCGCAGCTATCACATCACCGGCGGCGCGGGCGCCGCCCCGCGACTCGTCGCCGCCGGCAGCGTCCGTCCACCCGCCGCATCGGCGGCGCGACCTCCCACAGTCGCGCAGTCCGACGCCTCAGCGGTACGAGCTGACCGAGTTGGGCGTGGTGAGGCCCGATGCCGTCTCAGAGCCGGTCACCGAGCGCGGCGACATCATGTTGTCGTTGCGGGGCGGGGGCGGCGGCGGCGGTGGGCCAGCGCGGCCCGAGTACGCCCCGTACAGCGGCCCGCCGCCGTACGGCCGCGACGCCACGCTGCGCTGGTTGTGCGCGTTCTCAGAGCACGCCACGGCCGCCGCCGACTGGTACGACGGGTACTGCGGTTTGGCGTACAGCTCCGGCTTGCCGTACACGGCGTAGTCGTCGGCGCGCGCCGCAGCCGTGTATGTCACGGCCGAGACGTAGTCGTCGGGGCGCGCGCCGGTCGAGTAGTGCGCGCCGGCCGCGCCGTATGCGCACGCCTCCTCCTTGGCGGCGTACAGCGCCTTGCGCGCCTCGGCCGCCTCGCTGCGCGTGGGGTAGGCCGGCTCTGGGCGACCGCAGCCGGCGCGCGGCCCGTACAGGCTCTCCGTCTGCGCCAGGCCGGCGCCGTCGATGCGCGGGTACAGGCTCTGCGCGGCCGAGATGCCGCCGCGGCCCTCCTGCGCGCCGCGCGGCTCCTTCGTGTAGACGGACTGGGACCTGCGGGAAAGACGGGCCGGCTGGTGACCCGGGAGCGGACGAGGCGAATGGCCGGCTGGTGATGACAAACACCCCACAGCGGACGGGCCGGCGGGCGTGCAACACGAGCGGAGCGGAACATGTGGCTACAAGTTGATTACGTCCCCTTGATGGCTAGCTTCATGGAAAAAGTTTGATTTCATGCCGCTTCTTCACACGCAATAACCACGGGCGCAAAACGCCGCTGCCTTCGACAGACCCTTACGACCGAAAAAACACCCGGATCTAACACCAACCGGCTGACGTGACATGATCACCACGCGTCAGTTCTACAGCGTGTGTTCACCGACTTTCCGTACTAATAACCTTATCAATCGTCGCTTTGGCCTAGCCATGCAGGTCAAGCAGTCTACAATTACGTCGCAATTTCAAACTTTGAACCCCGTAATATCCCTGAAGGCATCCCGTTCCCGGCCAGCCCAGCTCAGCTAGCCCGCTTCACACGCAGTGCCGGCGCCGCTGCTCCTGCCCGGCTGACGCACCTGGCCAGGTTGGCCCGGCTCGGCCTCGGCGAGCAGGCGTACAGCGACTTGGTGCCGCCGTACACGGACTCGGCGCGGTGCACACGGTACGCCGGCACCGAGAACACCGAGCGCGCGCCGCCGGCCGGGCTCAGGTCCGCCTTCGGGCCGTACGAGGCGTAGGTTTTGGCGCGCAGCGTGTTGTAGTCGGACGAGGAGAGCTTCGGTCGCTCGTCATCGTAGGCCTCATCGTCGCTCTGGCCTCCGATCGACTCTGGCGGAGAGCGGACGCCGGCGTCATGCTGAGGTCTAGCAGGGTCCGAGGCAGCTGCAGGTTTCAGGGCGCACCCGGGGGGACAGGGCGCCCAGCAAAGGTACCCGCCGAGCGGCAGCGCACATAGGAGACTGTATCGAAGGGGAGTGGGGATGGTTTCATGGATCTCTAGCGTGGGAGCAGGAGGACGGAGTAGCGGCAGTAGAGCTCCCACCGTTGGCATCGAAACACCTACACCACTTCTACACTGACACCAGCTCCAACATCTGTCTTCCGCAACCAAACCACCATCCTCTCAACCAGCGAATAAGTATTTTTGTCTGTTCATGGACCCTTCATTTTTGCCTACGGCTGCTTTTCATAGCCTGGAGCCCCGAGTCCAATTTGTTTGCTTTTTGTGTTAAAACCTTACGTCCGTTCGGCCGGTTATGGGTATCTCTGAAGTCTATGGGCACCTTTGGAGCACAAGGGAAGAGGCCCGTACTCCCCCCCCCCCCCCCTCTCTGGATCCGCCACCGTGGATAGCTCACTCACCACTACGGTTGAGCTCCAATGCGTGATGCGTCAAACATGCACATGGATATGACGCCGGGACCAGAAAGGCATTCTGGGCACCTTAAAATATGAAAGACAACACCCACGAAGGAAACGATGCACCAGAAAACTGAACGCCACGCTCACGCAACAAAAAAGAAGACACGCCCAGACTAACTGCTCACCAACTCGCACCAACGCACCGGTATCCATAGAGTCCTTCATTCTATAGCGCCGGTTTGGATTGAAGATGTACTCGTGCACGTAGGCGGCCACCACGGCCGCCGTCAGAGGCGAGAACCAATACACCTGCAAACGAAAAACAGTTATTGTCAAACGATTCTGACCATAGGTTTTTTCGGCGGTATGAAGGCGCGGCCAACGCTGTGCCGTGAGCTCCACGGAAGGGTAACTTAACAGATGGCACATGGCAAATTGTCCACCGGCAGACTTCACAGAAAACTTATACCAAAATAATACAAACGATTCATGAGCATTGCTTTTGCAGGTAGCTGACCGTGCATTCAACAAATTGGCAACAAAACAACCCGCCGGGCAGGGAATCAACGTGGGCTTGATGCCCAGTCACCAGACTTAACGTTCACAATGAACATTTCAGCCGTGCGGTGACAGCATAAATATATCATACGTCATCCGCCCAGACTTGCTTTAAAATCCATTATTAAATGTCTAACGTTGCACAACGGAAATTGAAGCCGGACATCACCACTTGGCCGCTCTCAGGGCGAGAACAATGTGTCTGATCACCAACAGATGGCGCTGATCCCCGACACACGTTGCCATTGTGAGGGCGCTCGAACTGGGGTCGCTGCACGTTTCCAAACAAAGCGGGCAGTTGCAGCCGCCGGGCAGCCATCTGTGCATGGGGGTTCACAGGGGAGTTCGGCCTGTCTTTGTCACCGCGTGCAGTCATCGCCTTCCCCGCCCCCCCCCCCCCCCCCCCCCTCCCGCTCGGGCGCTCCTCTTCCCACAGCAGCGCTGTTTACAAAGCGACGGAGCTCGTCCCAGCGGGTGCTCCCAGCCGCCGTACCGCCCTTGTGGCGACCGCATGGCACTTTACAGCCCCCTCCGCTCCCCCCCCCCCCCCCCCCACCCTTGCCGCCACCGACGGACCCCACGCGCGGCACACAGACAGCCATTCACTTTGGCCGCCAAACTCAATGCAGTTTAATGTTTAGTGGATGAATTGTGCAACCTGCCGCGGTTTCAGGACAGGGGCAAGTGGCCGTGCGCACTCCCCCCCCCCCCCCCCCCTCCCGGGACCCAAAGCCTGTGACAGGAACGGAACAAAGGGCCGGCGCCATGCCGCCCAGAGTGCGCGCTAGACCTCTCACGGTCATTAAAGTTAATAACGGCGCGCAGAATAGTACACATTAGCCAATCCGGTCACAATTTGGGGCCGTTTCAATGACAGAGCGCGGCCCAGATAGTTCTATTTCGGCGTCGCGGCGTCGGAGAGCTGTGGTTGCACAGCGAGCGTAACTACCGACGCCGGCCGTCCATCGCGACGTCCCCAGTGCGGCGTTTGTGAGTGCCCTCAGATACCCATCGAAAGTTTCCCCATCAAAAGTGAAACTCGGCCAGCGGCGGCGCCGCCTCAGCCGACAGGCGGCGTTAGCGCCGGCGCCGTGCATTAGGCCCGAGCGGGCGCCCATCCGGTGACGGGTCCCGCGGGTCCCGCGGCGCAGCGCCGGCCGCCACTCACCCAGTGGTCCTTCCAGATGTTCATGACGAAAGCGGGGCCGAGCGAACGGGCCGGGTTGACCGAGGCGCCAGTGCAGCGGATCTGCGGCGGGCGCGGCAGGTCAGACTGTCACCAGGCCACGGTCAAGGGTCACTAAATCACGAGTTACAGATCATCAGCCATGGGTCATGGGTCAGGGATCATGTATAAGGAGTGAGCCAGATCCGACCAGACGTGGATCGGAGTCGGGGGGCGGGGGGGGAGGGGGGTGCGACCGCCAAAACCGGATCAGATCGGACCGTACGGGCCTTTTGATCGCAGTCGTCCCATCTGAGGGGAGGCAGTGAGCGGCATCAAAGTGGAGCGGATGGAGCATTGTAGGCCAAGAGCCGGCGGACCGTGTGCGGCTGGAGCACAGAGCGGCAGGGTGGCCGGCGGACCGGGTGCCACCGGGGGGTCAAGCGGTAGGGTGGCCGGCGGACCGGGTGCGGACGGAGGGCGGAGCGGCAGGGTGGCCGACGGACCGGGTGTGGACGGAGGGCGGAGCGGCAGGGTGGCCGGCGGACCGGGTGCGGACGGAGGGCGGAAAGGCAGGGTGGCCGGCGGACCGGGTGCAGACGGAGGGCGGAGCGGCAGGGTGGCCGACGGACCGGGTGCGGACGGAGGGCGGAGCGGCAGGGTGGCCGACGGACCGGGTGCGGACGGAGGGCGGAGCGGCAGGGTGGCCGGCGGGCCGGGTGCGACCGGGGGGCCAATCGGCAGGGTGGCCGGCCGGACCGGGTGCGGACGGAGGGCGGAGCGGCAGGGTGGCCGGCGGACCGAGTGCGGACGGAGGGCGGAGCGGCGGGGTGGCAGGCCGGTCGGAGGGCGAAGCGGCAGGGTGGTCGGCTGGACAGCCCAGCCCGCATGCACGGCGGAAATCATTACAGGCGGCCGACGCCAGCCAAGGACACGAGCGCGGGAGCCAGGCCTCGGGCGGCAGTCACCTGCAGCCCACCGCATAACGGCGGCCCGTCTCGCAGCGGGCTGCCGCGCAGCCGCCATACACGGCGGCCAGACCACACACGCCGAGCAGAAACGTCACGTGTTCTGTCGGGGCGGTGATGTAACTCTCCGGCACACGCAACGAAGCGAGAGCAGGCCCATCAGGTTGGGAAAGTCAGGCAGTTGTAAATGCGCTCCCGTACGAAATGATGTCCGTTTAACTGAGGATAGTTATCATTACAAGAGAAACGTCCTTGTCCAGATTTATGCCGAGCAATTACAAAAAGTGTTCTGCATCTCTGAGGCAGACAGCTGCAGCTTCCCGCCAGTTAGCGTCTGTAGATAAATCAAGGCCGACACGATCCGCATCGTGCTCTGCACAGCGCTGTGCGTTGTTCAGTCAACGTGGGGCTTCAACTTCTGTGCTCGGCATATCACGCGCGAATTAATAACGCATCAGGACAGCTTACTGAACCGCAACGGAGGGCGAACAGGCACAGTCCAGCGGCCTGGCAGACGTACACGCGGACTCGGTGCTGAATGACAGACACAATCCAGCGGCCTGGCAGACGTACATGCGGACTCGGTGCTGAATGACAGACACAATCCAGCGGCCTGGCGGACGTACATGCGGACTCGGTGCTGAATGCCAGACACAATCCAGCGGCCTGGCAGACGTACGTGCGGACTCGGTGCTGAATGCCAGTCTATCTCGCAACGAGGCGACGGTCAGCGCTTCCGGTAAAATAATGGCTTAAGGCGCGGAGTGGGTCGCCTACCGTCCCATACGTGCCGTAACACTTTTGGGACGGCAGGCGACCCACGGATGACAGTTAGCGACGTCCACCATCAACTACGGCGAGATGGGCTACTCACCCCGGCCAGCGAGACGGCGAGGTAGGTGAAGCCGATGATGAGCGAGCTGTTGGCCAGCGGGCGGCGCGACGGCTCCGTCACCGAGAACACGACGAACACCAGCACGAACGTCAGGACGAACTCCACCCCGAAGCCCTGCCAGGCGGTCAGCGGCGGCGTCACCACCGTCACGCCCAGCGAGCCCTGCAGACTCGAGGTGGACGAGCTGCAACAGACGGAGGCCGACGTTAACACAAGGTCACCTCAGCCGCTGCTGGCTCCGGCACAGAGATACGAGCTGCTGGGGCCGATGGTAAGAGAATACTGGAGCACCGCTCGGGTAGCAACACGACGAAACATGATCAAGCAAGATTAAAATACGTAGGTAGCTTCCAACGCCAGGCCAATTTCCCTCCCCATTACCTCCATCAATGTGCACGTTCGCATGCTTCAATTTGCTTGCACATCTGTAAAATTAGCCGGAGTCACGAAACACCGGAACACAAGCAGGACTTTCGGAGATGATAACGGAATTCGAATGCCTGCTATCAGCGGCCAAACGAAGGGTTGTCATACTCTTCTCATACGAGCATCCGTAATGTCACGGCCCACAACCCAAAGTGCCCAACGGCTTCCACCAGCACTATCCGTTTTGAAGTCCGCTATGTTTGCAAGTTTCCTCTGTTTTGGCAGCTTTGCTTGTGTATACACCGCCTCGTGTGTACACACGACCCGTCGCGTGCAGTCATCCGCGTCATTCTGGCGCCATGCGTGAGCGTTCGAACAGAGCCTGACGGTCGCGCACATGTGCCGAGCCGCGTCTGCTCGCGAAAGGCAAACGTCAACAAGCGTCGCGGAAACCCGAGCCGCGAGTCCCGCTCCCCGGCCCCGCCTGCGGCCCATCTGGTCAGCCGGGCCTCCCCATCCCTGCGCTCTCCCCTTCCCCACCCCCCGATAGGCCGCAGCCGGTGGTGCGATGGTGTCGAGCGCGTGCTGTAGCCGGCCGGATGGGGTGCGTGGTCTTCAGGCCGCACGACGCGCTGCGGAGATCGTGGCTATTTGTGACCGGTGGAGGGGAGACTATCGGAACATACCGGACGCGACATGTTGACGACAACTGGATGGCACGCGAAGATCCTTACTATTCCCCCACCCCACCCACAGCGCGGTCTCCCCCTCGGACCGAACGGGACGCAGATGGGACAGATTACGCTCAGCTCATAACCGCCACCACAGCGAGCGGTGGGCCCGGGCGCGTTCCTTTGGCACTCGCAACCAACAAGATCCGGCGAGGTCAGACCAGCATTCTCCGGTCCCAGCACGTCCAACAGCTGGCCTCCATACCCGGCGAAGTATTGGCTGGAAGCTTCCACCGGAACGAGTTTCCAGCGCACCTGGATCAAGATAAGAGCTAATCCCAGCCAGCATTGCATCAGAGCCCGTGCGCCGCCCCACACTGCATCGTCTACAAAAGTCCGGGCTGCATGTAAGCCAAGGTGATCTCACCGCGAAGTGGCGGCGTCTCCGCGCACCGCAGCCACATTCAGCCGGGTCGGCGGGCCGGCGGCGGCGGGGGGCGAGGGGGATAAGCGGCGGCGACAGCGGGGCAAACACCTGGCGTCCAGGAATGCCGGCCGGCCGGCGCCATTCAGTGGCGTCGCGGGCGTCGCCGAGCTCGTCTCGGCCGGTCTGCTCGCCATTGAGTCGCCGCGGCCGGGTCGCGGACCCATTGTGGCGCACGATCCCGCCGGGCGCCGTCCGCCCGGCCATGCGCGCGTACAATGCGCCACATTCACCAGCCGGCGCCGTCGCTCGCTGCTGTCGAGGCGGCGGCGCGGAGACGGCCTTACCCCGTGCCGCTCGTCCGCCAATGTGCGTGAATTGGCGCGACGCGACGACGAAAGATACGGGAGAGGCCGGCCGGCCATCCAAACAACGGAAACGGACAGGCAAACACGACCTGACGGAGCCCTGCCCGGCTGCGGCGCCCGGCATGCGGCCGAGCTCACATTCAGCTGAGCCAGGCCCGCCACCCGATCCTGCTCCTCCGGCGTAGGTTCCGGTCCCGGTTCATCTTCACGTCGAAGGGAGTCCTGTTGCTCCCAGGGGCGCCAACAGAACGCTGGTTCAGAGGGGCGCGACTCCGTCACCGCGCGTGCGGAACCTTTACATCACGTCCCACAACTGGTCATCTGACACCACTTGAGATGACGAGCTTGATCGCGAACCGCTCGGATCCCAGTCGGCCTCGCTGGACGCGCCCCTGGCCGTGGCGGTGTGATCACGCGTGTTGGGCGCCGCTTGAACAGCCCGCGACAGGACACTGGCTGCCCCGGCCTTTGTCCGCCGGCGGGATGTGGTGGTCGGGTCGGCCACCGCTCCTCCGCGACCGCCGGCGACCGCGAACCCGGCGGTCCAGACTGGCCCAGCCCACCCGGGGCCTCAATACCAAACAGCGCGTCCACACATAGGGATGCAGGGATACGGAGGCATACGGAGACGGACATGTGCGCTGGAACGAAATCCCCGGGACCTCGCCACGGTCAAAACGTGCCCTACAGCTCTTCGCGGAGCGGGAATTCGCCCAGACGATTGCGTTGTGTTGAGTTGCACTTTATCAGGCCATTCGCATGAATTGAGTCATTCTTAAAACTTCGTCAACAGGCACGTCCACGGCCACAACGCGTGAGCACGACACGAAGCGACGTATCCAACAGGTGAAAATCATTGGCACGGGTCCTCAAGAAAAGTGAGGCAAGTGCGCACCGTCGTTGCAGATGATAAACTCGGTGTGCATATGCGCAGCTCGGTAGGCGCAAGCTCACTCCCCATGATTCTTATTGGAGCGAGGAAGAGATCAGACTGACGCGTGCTGAGCTCGGTGTCTTGATGATCGTTCGGAGGCTTTTGGCGCTGGTGCGCTGCACCTGTGAGGTGTGCTGTCCGTCGTGGTTCCGTGATTTCGCGTACTTTAAGATAATGACGCGCGGGAGCGACTATGAGGCTCCTGAGGGGCGGCGCAATGTCCCTCACTGCTGGCATTGTTGGTCCGGCACCGCCGGTGAAAGAACGATTGCAAGGATGGTTCCAATTTATATCCGACTCGATCACGAAGTGAACTACCAAAACACGACACGGCGAACTTCGAATGACGAAGTCCAAGCGTGGAAGGCTTCTGATCCATCATTTTTCGGGTAGAAATTCTTCTGAATGCTGAACATCGCTGTGATCTATTTCGACGATGAATCGGACAACGCAATTCCTGGCCGTCTACGCGCTGTTGGCTTTGGACTCGTTCCGCTTTTCAATCTAGTCTGTGCTGGCCACAATCAGCGACTGGCGATCGCGAGCGCTCTTACAAGGCCAGTATCGCCAAATTTGGACCCTGTCTCAAGCCATCAGCGACATGGCAAGACCGTGAAGATGTTGTCAGCAACGTAACAGATGTGGCGGAAAATCGGAGCCAACGTCAACAAGCGCGGACGCCAAATAAAAGCCAGTGTCACGCGATAAACTGGACTGTTCGTCGGTCTACGCCGCCGAGTGGGGCCATTATCCAGACCTCCTCCGATTAAAATTCTGGGCTCGGCGCTTTCCGAACGTGGTCTCCATCCCGCGAGATCAGAGCGCGGTTGAGGTCAAACACGTATCTTTTCCAATTAGTACCAGGACACGTATGCCGCTTGATTCTTAGCGGAGATTATACAGGACCCCCTCACTAATCGCAGACGCACCGCCAGCCGGATTTACAAAACCTCCAGACAGAAAGGCACGAGCAGAACCCGCCGTTTCAAACCGATATACATGCAAGGAGTTACAGAAGGCTTTCAATCTCAGAGCATCGTGAACCAGTACGTTGTTTTCTGAATGCGATTATGTGCATACTCGTAGTAGCTGCGCTTCATGTTAAGCTCTCCTTTGGTAGCGATCCAGCACGTTGAACGAACGCTTCCAGCACAGCAATCCTACACAAAGACCAAAGCGTTGCGCCCCTCCCCCATGCGGTCCATGAGCGAAATGAGATGCGCCCTCCCGGTTGCCGTCTTGCCACCCGGGCCGGGCCATGAGTGCCTACGGAAGGCAATCTCCGGCGGACGTTGAAAGATTGGCAGATCCTGCATACGCATAGTAAGCGCTGCGAGCACGCACGCCTTCGTTTATGAGCAATTATATATGGGCCTGGATCAGGCAAACTTTTCGCTGTTTATCCCACGAGTGCAAACCTGGTGCCTAACTGCGCAGCTGACGTGCCCTCTAAACCCAGTTAGTGATAAGTAACACAAGTCTGAATGCTAGCTTTCGAATAAAGGCAGCACACCTGGTACTTGTGCGATGAACAGCGTTCCATTTCACAAAAGACCGTGGTTTCCCGAAACCATCGTCACAAAGTACAGCGATGCCCGCTGGGGCTGACCCGGTCACAGAACGGTACCGTAATACCACAAGAAGAACAACGACTAGCCTATTGTGCGTCAGAACCCACCCCAACCCCCCCCAAAAAAAATGTGGCCGCAGCAATTGCTCTGGAGGTGCGCTACCATGCCTCCCAGCAAAGGCCGAGACGGCTGCTCTTGTCCAGCCGCGCCCGGGCCCGTCTCGCGCCGCGCCGCCTCGGAGCGGACCATGCGCTGTCGGGGGACGCTGAGAGGTGTCCCCGCGCCGGCCCGCGCGCCGTCCCTCGCGCGAGCGTCGCGTCGCGGCGTCCCCCTCCCCCGGAAATCGCCCATCATCACTGGCCCATGCGCAGCTGACGGTACACGGGCCCGTCTGAGCCGTGAGGTGGCTGGAGACACTGATACGGTGGGCGCCGCGGCACCGCCGGCGCCCACCGTAGGTACAATAACGTGCATAAGCTTCTAAATGGCAGTTTTGGTTTATTCTTGAATTTTGCTGTAAAGGACAATGCCACGTGTGACTCGTCGTGGCAGACGCGATGTCGCGGATACGCGGAGGCTGTGTGAGCCTTTGCTGTAGAAGAAATGACGGGTATAAGGTTTTGCAAAAGGAGATTTGTCGTGAACCACTCGTGTCGTGTATGAACTTTTGCAGCAGAAATCATGTTGAGCATAAGTGAAGATTATAAGTTTTGTAGTATTTGTGATGACATATACACCCTTTAAGCATACATTTTGCCACGTAGCACCTGTACATAAGTTTTTGCAGTAGAACTATTGTCGCGTAGAACTGATGTCGTAGCTCTCCTGTCGAAAGAGCCGTAGTACCTCTGTGGTGACACTCCGGGGGTGGCATAGGATTTTTAGATGCACGAGGAAACGCAGGGCGTGGCACGCGCCTGAAACAGCATATCAGGTGTACCTCGGGTGGCCCGTGTGGGGCAGGTCACGCAATATCAAGTGTCTACCAAGAGCCTGATACGGCACGGCTCTGGTTACCTCTTCAAGCCGCCGCCTCTCGCGAAAATGAAAGATAACGCTCTTCCTTGACGACAAGTCTAACCCAGGAGCAGTGGCTCATTTGAGAGGCGACACTGAGGATACCCGTTATTCCTGTGTGGTAAGGATTTTCCGATGTGATGAGTTGAGGATATGTGGTGATGATCACCGCCAGTCCAGGTGCGAACACATGTGGTCCTTTCGCCAAAACGAACGCTCCCTCTCTCAATCCGAGCGAGTGCATTCGTCCACGTTCCAGCGGTGGAAGAACGGACCGGCAGCATGGGGCCCCACAGCGGGCGCCGTGAGACGGTCGGCGGTCCTCTCCCTCCTCCCCGGCCCGGCCCGACCCGCAGCGGTCGCCCGCGCCAGCTGCTGGGTCTGGATCGGCAGCTGGAGCGAGCGCTACCCGGCCGGGCCGGGCCGAGCGGGGGCGGTGTGCCTCCCCGGTACACCTCGATCACCAGCCAGACTATTGTGTCACCGAGCGACACGTCACCTGCGGCCCGGCTGTCCCGATCCGTCGGGCCGCCCAGCTGATCAAAACAGCCCGGACTGGCAACAGACTCTTTCAAGCCAAGCAGTACGCACCAGTGGCAGCTAGACACGGCATGACTCGACTGAGCTTCGGTTTGGCTATTTACGCCGACAGCCGGGTGTAGAGTGGAATTTGTAATGTCGTTCCCATCGCAGTGGCAGGAGGGTATTTGCCACGAAACAGGCATTTAACAACTTAATAAGATCAGGATGAAGAAACGCTCGAATTCCGCATCGTCAATTGAAAATGTGTAGCGGTAATACGATTGTTCGGTGCGTGCGACTGTAACGCAGGTATAGAAGATTAACACTTGGAATGGCCAATTATACGGAATCTGTGGCACCCGCTCCCCAGCTGAATACGTGACTTTTCACCCAAGTATTGAGCTGCTGTGTGGCGAATCCACTTCGTTTGACCATGCGGCGTTGCAATCGTTCTTGCCGAAGAGGGCGGGTACAGCCAACGTTTGCAAAATCTGCAGTGTCACGATCAACGTGACGTATCTTCGAAATTGTAAGCCAAAGTGAGCGGGTGACGAGCTGGGATGCCCTACCTGACCACACCCCGAAACCATGGGCGACTCTCCCTTACGTCCGCCCTTCCTAATTGACCTTGGACGGAGTGTCCGACTACCAAAAACGACGCCGATTATCCCGGACAATGGCTGCCAGAGTCACGTGATTCCACTCGGGATATATATCACCGCATTTCTTTTGAGATAATGGGAAAGGCCGGCTGAAGTAGCAGCCAACAAATGAGCAAAAATAAAAAAGAAGCCGAAACATGCATTGTGGCAAGCCGGCGCATGATTCAAAATAGGACGCTAAATAGCGTGAATGAGTGCAGGTGTAGCGAATAAGCGGCAACGAGCATTGTTTGCGCAATACGCCTCTGCAATTGTTAAAGTGGGACGTTTCATACTACGACAGCCTCATGGCACCACGCCGTCAACACATAATTTCAGGAACGTTCCGCGAAAATAAAAACCCACAAAAGCAGATGGATAGCACGGTTGCGTCTGCCTATGAACCCCAGCCTCAAACACATGGAATATCCGCGCGGGCATGTGCAGAATCATCACGCAAAACATCTTTTTGCAAGCAGCTAGTGAAAGGACAGCGCAATTCAGGTCATGTATGTTGCACACATAACACATATGTAAACGACTCCCAGTCCACTTTATCCCTGCATGACGAATAATACAGCATTTGTGGAAGTAGCTCAGTTAGCAGGCCTTTTGCTGACGTGCATCCACGCTCTGAATATTACAATGGCACTGCCTCTTAACACACCGAAAGGTAGCATAGGCGGGGGGAGGGAGCATCGAAGCGTTCTATGGCCTCTTTATGCAACGTCATGGCGCAGTGCTTAATTTCCAAGAAGTTGGTGGGGATGGTCCCACGTCTCCGCCTCCTCACTGTGAAGCAGCCGGCGCGTACGAACATTTACGTTGTAATCTGATGGCGTTGGTCTACCCCGTTCGCCTGTAACTTCATGGCATTCTTTGTTGACCTCCCCCTCCCATTCTAAAAATAGAAAATATATTACAAACCCTTGACGCATAGGTACGTAGCTGTTTTGGTTCTAAGGGATGCGCCGACTGCGGTCGTCATTTTACGCCCACTTCTTGGTCAGGCAATCCTCATTTCATCGACGCGTGCGTACAGAGTGGCTAAGCGCTTTAGATAATCAAGTCTCAGTTAGGCGTACAAGAAGTTTGACGAGGCGTTAAAGCCACCGCCACGGGGCGTTAAAGAGGAGAGGTTATCTCAAAATCTATATGCTTCATGAAATGTAAAACTGACGTTCGTGTCAAATATCGGCTCCTCCTCAAAGCAGCGCAGCGTCTCTGCTGTGTGCAGGGGCCGAGGTAACGATGACGTGGTCCGTCGAGAATATGTATTTTAAAGATCAAAAGCAAAAATGGATATCGGTAGACACATGGATGCGGACGAGCCCCGTAGCCTCTAGGCGTTGCTTCCGCCCGGGCTCGGCCCGCTCGTCCGCGCGGGCTCTTCAGTCGCTCGGCCGGCCGCGCGCGGCCGAGAGGCGCCGGGCCCGGACCGGCCGAAGGGCGAGGGGCCGGCGCCGGCCGGCTGGGCCCGGTGACAGCTGGTCAGTGCGGCGCCGGCCCCGGCGGCGTCCCGTCCCGCACCTGCCGGCCCGAGGCGCCGCGGCGCGCTCGTGCACCAGGTGCCGCCGCCGCCGCCGCGGGCGGCTAAAACGCGCGCGCGGCCGAGGCACGAGGGGCGGGGGGGGGGGGGCGTGTGGCAACGGCCGCGACGGGCCGCGACGGCGACCCGCTCATCACGACCGACCAAAGCGTAACTGGCGCCGAAACTGGGGCAGGTGCGCGCCGCCGCCGGCCGGAGATTACGCCGAGATAAGGCGCCGCGGCCGCAATCTACCGCGCGCGGACAATTACACGTCCCCGCGCGCCACACGGCGATACGGGCGAGGCGAGAGCCACACTTCCCGGAACAGCGGAGGCGCCCCGGGCGCGGCGATTATGGGCACGGCGCGGCAGACCTATTACCACCGACCTGACCGGTAGCCTCGCGGAAGGCGTTGTTTATCCTGAAGTACTGGCTTCAATTTTTCAGCCGCCTGTGACCAGGCAGCCAAGAGGTTGGGATAAGTGCCGGTTGTTCACAGCACGAGGGCCTACCAGCGGCGACCTCATTACCTACCACCAGTGTCTATCACACGGGTCTTTCCTGATGCTTTTGACCCCAAAGACATATTATTCTACAGTAAAATACACTGAAAATAATCAAGACGTTGCTCCCAGAGAGTAGCGTGAAATGGAAATGAGCCCTTGCAGAGCCTTCAACAACGCCGTGCGAAACATTAGCCCCGACTGAAGGAGGGATGCTGCAGGCAGGCTGCGACGGGAGATTATCATCGCCTTCCACACATTGCTTCTTTCAATGCATCCCGCACTCGGGACTGCCTCTGCTCAACAACACACGTTATGATGCAACAGCTTCAACTCTGCACCCCAGACGCAGCGCTCCGCGAATCGCATCTCACACAGGCGCATCCCCCGCCAGAGCGCACAGGCCGGGAGGGACGGAGAGAACAGAGAATATTCCGTGCTCGCGCCGCTACAACGCCTCTTTACGGCATGTTCTCGTTGGTATGCAAATATGTGACGTAAAACTAAAATATATGCAAGATGATATCTGCAACATTACTGAGTACAGCTGCTTTGGATAAAACAAATGACAAAATCGTAGCTTGCCATGTAAAGTTATACATGTCTGATAACTGTTGCATTGAATTAAATGTATGTAAGGTACAATAGACGTCACACGCTGCCTTACACGCCCGCTTCGCAACGCAGATTCAAGCTGACCGAAGTCTCAAAGTAACAATAAGGTAGGCATTATTTACTGAACAGATTCGCCAATCTAACATATCTGGACGCCAGGAGTGTCACTTAGAGAATACCTTCAGGGGAAGCTAAGCCCTCACCCCCCCCCCCCCTCCCCCAATGTCGACTTAGCCCGTAATGCTTCTCTGAGCCCTACTTCTCTCCAACGCATGTAAGCAAAAAATAAAGATAGAATTCTAGGCCAGCAAAATCTAACCGCGCCAGTATCAATGACATCATCATCATAAAACATGATCACCATCACATCGGCTTTACATGGAAAGCAATCCTAAACATTACAACAATTATGGAGCCAGGCGAAATCAATTTTTTCATTCTAATTTTGACATCCAGGGCGTAGATTTAAATGGCCGAAATCGGGGAAACATCAGGATTTGGGGGCACGTTAAAGTCAACTTTAATGGCATAACCCCCAACCGATTTTAGAAAGTGACACCCCTGGTGGACACTAACAGGGTTCGTCCTTCATGTCAAGGCCGACGGTTGGTCGTCATTGGTTTACCTAACTTAGACAAAGCCCTCCTTGGCGCGTCGCGGGTACGTCAAAGCACCACTTAAAAGAGTTATGGCCCGACAAGTCAGCCTCTGAGATTCCGGCATCCATATGGATAAGCTTGCTAGAGCGAATGCCCCAAACGCGGCCACGTATTGTTGCGCCAGCTACGTTCAGCGCGAAGTCAATACAGCGTTATACTTGAACGGTCACTATTTTCGGGTTGAAAAATATCGAGCATGACCTGGCGCGAATAAAAAGCTCTGATTCAGGTCAACTTTTCAGGACAGTCAATAAGACTCATGATTTACACTTGTTTCATGCGAAATAATCGATTCACTTGCGACTCGTCCAACGATATGATTCATGAATCGTTGTTTTTCATTTTGAATGCATTGAACGCAAGTCTGACTCCGGGACACCAGACGCAAACAAATCGTTTGCGCCGCGTCTTGCCTTGCGCCGGTTACCTCGGGGTCTCCGCCGCCCCCGCCTGAGCTCGCGGACAGAACACCACGAGCACTGTGGGGGCGAGGAGCAACCACCCAGCAGCGGGGATTCGCCCGTACACGAGCACTGGGAGGGGGGGGGGGGGCGAGGAGTAACCACCCCGCAGCAGGGACTCACCCGTACACGAGCACTGGGGAGCGAGGAGCAGCCACTCCGCAGCGGGGACTCACCCGTACACGAGCGCCGCGCCTGCGATGGAGCCACCGCACTGGGCTGTCACGTAGAGCAGGCAGCGCAGCGGTGAGATCTTGCGGGTGGCGGCCAGCGCCAGCGAGACGGCCGGGTTCATGTGCGCGCCGGACACCCGCCAGAAGCACTGGGTCAGCGCCGCCGCCCCGAACCCGGCCGTGAATGCGCCCGCGTACAGGCTCTGCGACGTCCAGGCGGTGTGCGTGCTCCATGGCACGTTGGCGGAGCAGATGAGGAACACGAAGAAGAACTGTGGCCATGCATTCGGCGATGACGGCGCGCCAGAACTCGAGCCGCCGCACCTCCAGGTGCATGGGCAATCGGGCCGGCGGCGGGCTCAGGTCCCCTTGCACGTGGTCCAGCTTGTCGATCAGCGACAGGATGTGGCTGTCGAGCGTCTCCGCGGACAGCGACGTGATGGCCATGGTGGCGGGTCGACTGAGCGGGAGCGGGGAAGTGGAACCGATGGCCACCGCTAGCAACTGGTCACCATCCTCCTCAGGATGCACGCAGTCCCGCACGGCGATCGGCGATCACAACAGGAGCTCCACGCGCGCACGAAACGTGCGAGCCGACCCGCGACAGCCGTGAGAACGCAGGCCTCCCTCCCCTCTCACGACACGCGCGCGACTGATCCGCGAATGCAGCGCCGCCGTTGGACTTGCGGCGCGCCAGGGAACTCGGTGGATAACAGCTGCCACCGTCCAGCTCCCTCTGAGGGGAGGGGACGGCTGGGAGGGAGCGGACTGGTTACCGTAGATGCGGGCTGGCGCTCATACCCCTGGTAGGCAATCTGCAATCACTGACATCTTTATTGCAGGGCAAAAGTAGTCATAGAGCAAATGATCTGAGGGGTGTTGATTTAGATTAGAGGTGTAACTTTTTAACCCGCCAACCTGCCGCGTATGACGTGGCTTGAAGCTAGAGGGGTTGTGGTCGCGCTGCGGGCCAGACCTGGAGGACTTTGCGGGTCTGAAATCTTAACAAGCAAAATGGTGTACTTTTTGCTAAGACTTGAGCTGCTAATACGTCAGTTTTGATAGCTAGCACCTAAAGAACAAAATCCACTGCCACACACAATAGAAATACGGAAGTGAATCGTTGTATCGGTCTGAAATGTGATTGGAGAGTCATTTCTTCAGTGGTGTTCTGTTTTGTTGTTTTCTCGTGGGGGAAAAATGTCTTGTTTGCCTCATGCCAGTGGTGAGGCTGGGACAGTAATAAATCCACACGGATTTTGCAAATTCCATGGAACCAAATTACACCACGATGTATCACACAAATAATTGTATTAGACAAATCAGACTATCATTTGCTTTCAACGACAAGTATGACACCTATCAATGAGAGGGGAACGACCAGTACATGTGACAAATAGTGGCGGATCCAGGGGGACACGGAGCTAGCCCCTTTGGAACCCGAACGGCCTTAGGCGCTCGGAACGGGCCTTACATCGTTCGAACGGACGCAAGGTTTTGAACACGTCACGCCAATCAATGACGTCGTTTGATTTCCAGATGGTCAAGAACAGTCGCTAGCGAGGGTGGAGAGTTCATGAGGAGACAAAAATAGTTTTTCGCTGATTGAGAAGGTGGTGTGGGGAGATTTTAGGGCTCATCAGGCTGTCCTGACGTCCTACACTGTTGCCAGTGGCCCTATGTGTCCGCATTCCAGGACAATCAAGTCGGTAAGGAGCCTTCCACGTTGCCCTTGGTTTCTTCGTTGTTTTTTTTCTTTTTATTTCTTGGCTCAGAGGGCCTCGCGCTATTGTCGGGACTTATACTTACAATGGTATGTTATAATGCTGCCGGGGCACTGCTGCTGGTACGATCGATTCTTCAGTTTTCGTCAAATGATGGTATTCACGAAAACAGATTTAGGCACACATTAATACAAACATAAAAAGTTACATGCCGTTTAACAAACTCATTCCTCGGCGGGCATGAAAGTAGAATGGATGACCGGTCTTGTATTCGTCCGCAGATAAAAAATGCAAAGCGTTGACAAAAGGCCTATGCGATGCACCTACACATTGCCTCAAGCCGACTGCTCTTTTCCTGTTCTAGCCCTATTATTTATAATTCAATATGTACTCGCTTTCGACAACCCCGGTTTTGTATTCGAATGTTTGTCACTGGTCGTTCTAGAAACGAAAAAACACCCTTTATCTTTTTTTTCTCCAGTTTGTCTCATAATCTTAAGTTGTCCCGTTCTCCCACTCTATGCAATGACCGGAGTCCAGAACGTGCTTTAATAAGCCCGAATGGTTTATATCTGAGTGCATTATCGCTCGCCGGTGATCAACTCTTATGATCTTTAAACTTCCATATGTCCTCCCCCCCCCCCCTTAACTCCGCCACTCACCAGAACGGTCAGACACACGCTTAGAAATGTACAGGGAAGGGGAGGCGCCTTTTTCGAGTCGAATATTTCAAGCTTTACTCATCGCACCCCACACCACGATTATGTGATGGGCTTCCTAAAGCACATATCCAGGGTGTATGTACCAGTGCGACCAATAGTGCCCTCGATAGGTTCTGTGACTGATGCTATATCTGAGCAGTCTGGTCACTTTTAGAGCCTCTGGTAGGAAGCACAGAGCATCATATCAAAAACTTTGAGGACTGTTGATTTCGTCCACACATTAAAGATAGCGACTGATGAGGCCATGCTATCAGTTGATGTAAGTCCCTTTTCGCATCCTTTCCTACTGAAAAGGCTTGTGAAAAGGCAGAAGAATGATAAATTGACGAAGTGCGCAAGGTGGCTGAAACCGTAAGGTGCCGGACGAGTACGGGGATAAGGGATATCACCCAACTCTTATGTCCGTGCCCTGATTCTACTTACTTTCAAGCCAATGACGATTTCAGATAAACAAACACTGGGTACAGCAATGGGAAGTCCCGTGAGCGTGGTGACAGCCAATCTGCGTATGGAGAAACTGGAATGACAGGTATTAGACACTTTTGCCCATAAGGTCAGGGTATGTAGATGGCACGCTTATGCGTGGGAAGGTTTATGTGTGGGATACATCCATGAAAGACGAGAGGGGTGAGCGCTAGCGAACGAAAAGAAACGCTACATATATATATATATATATATATATATATATATATATATATATATATATAGGAACGCGGATATAAGCTATTCGTGCTTGCCGAAGCACGTTGTGGACGCAGGTCATTCCATCACGTGGAAGCAGCGAAAATTTTGGCTTGTGGGGCAAACTGGAGAAAACGAGATATGAAAGAGACCATTTTTATTTTTAGAACGACCAGTGACAAGCTTTTGAATACAAAACCGGGATACCGATGGCGAGTGTGCATCGAATTTTGAAATGATAGAACCAGAACAGGAAAAAGATCAGTTGGCATGGCGCAATGTGTAGTACGGAGAGCGATAGCGACCTTCGTGTCCAGCAATTTGCACGCGTGTGCGTTCTCTTGTTTTAGTGCTACGATATGCGCATGCGTCGCAACTGAATCAATTCCGAAATGCGGAATAACTATCCAAACGCTTAAGAGGCATGCGCGGTGACGGTTTTTATTCCCATGAGAGCGCTCAGAAGAAATGCGTTGAAATCGTATCTAAAGTGGGAGTGCATGGCATGTGTTCTTTGTGAACGGTTCGCCCGGGTTATCTGTGGCTGAAATAGATAACCGGTCATCTACTCTACTTTCGTTGCCTCAGAGTGATGAGTATGCTTAATTGCACGTGAGTTTTAATGTCTTTTCTACTGAGTGTCTGAATCTGTTTTCGTATCAAGGCTTAAGAAGGGATAGAGATTATCCCGGCAGCTTTCGTTAACTACAAGCAAGCTGATCGGAATATTATGTTCTTTTCTCATTTCTACTTAAAGTGGTCCACATTTGGTGGGCAATGCCGGCGGAAGATATTCACCATTAAAAAATAGAATATGAAACTAACGTGGTCGAGATTCGGGGCCTTCGTTGCTAGGAGGGGACGGGGGGGGGGGAGGGGGCGGTGGCACCAAGTTCCCAGAGGGCGCAGCAGTAAGGCGTGACCCCTCCCCTGACGACATTCTTGATCCGTGTCTGCAGCTGACGAGAGCCTCTCCGCTAGCCTGCCGCGCCACCATCGCTTTCTCAATCGCTTAGGTGCCGCCCCTATTGGTCCCGGGTTTTCCCATTTTGTCACATGGCCTACAGTATTGACGAACCCTAAATGTTAATCGGCTGGGGCTCTCTCGATTGCTCCCTCTTAATATTTCCGTCATAATTAGCATGCCACTAAACGGGGACGAGCTGGTCGCCTCTGACGGCTTCGCAGATTTTAAGTTAGAGATAATTTAGATTCCTTGCTTAGATTCCTTGCTCGAGATAACAAGGAAGGAAAGCCCTGCATAGTGCGATTCTAGGCCACTGTATATTTTCCCTGCTTATTAATGCTCAGTTGTCACTCAGGTTTTAAACCACATCCTGTTGACCTTAAACCAGGAACGCGAGAGCAGCACAATGGTATCTCGGCTGTACCCTTGAGGCGCTGGAGCATCGACTGGCGATTTCAGGCATTCACATATCAGATGTAAGGCGATTATTACATTGTTCAACGTAATGCAAGCTCAACATCATTAGTAGGTTGTCTATTCACCACAACATCCGATGACAAACGGAGCATGTTGACTGGAATCTCAGCTGTCCGGCCAATGGTGTTCTTTGTCTGCCGTTGTTTACCCATTGCAGCAAACCCGCTAGAATGATGGGAACTCAATGTTTGATTGTGTGGTATGGCAATCCGGTGAACGAGCGGAGTCTGTCACAAAGCCAGACCAGACCATCAGACCAGCCGTTGAGTAACATACGACTGTTTTCAATCCTCGCATGCTCGTATTTCCGGTGGGGTGCTGTGTCCTTCGCGCATCGCGTAGCATGACGTTGATAAATAACTTGACATTAATGATGATATGCCGCACGGTTTGCTAGTCACTGACCTTCAGCGTCTTGGTTTTTGACGGGAGGGGTGAAGGAGGGAGCTGTGCGGACGGGTGAGACAGGGCGTTAGCATCAGTGATGGAACATTTGTCCAGTCTTTCGTTCTCGGTGGGTGTGTCAGCATGTACACACCGTTTCGGTGAGGTAATTCTCCGACCGTCCTCCGGTGTTGATGAGCCCTGATGACTCGATTATGTTAAACTTTTAGCCCTATTCGTGTCACAACCCCAAACATACAACACACACACACACACACACACACACACACACACACACACACACACACACACCACACACAACAACACACACACACACACACCACACACACACACCACACACCCACCACCCACACACACCCACACACCCACCTACACACACAATACACACACACCACACAACACACACACACACAACCAACCCCCACCCTACACAACAACCCCCCACACACACCACACACCAACACACACACACACACACACACACAACCACACACACCACCACACACACACACACACCACACACACCACACACACACACACACACACCCAAACACACCACAAACCACACAACACACACACCACACACCCAACACACACACACACCCAACACACACAACACCACACACACACACACACACCACCCACCCCACACACACAACACCACACACAACACCCCACACACACACCACACCACACCAAATACATTATATATATATAATATATATATATTATATATTATATATAATATATATATACTTTTTACCTTTAATATTTTTTTTATTAAATTGTCTCCTTTGATTTTCTGGGTCACGCTCACGCTAACAGGCTTGTTGTGTGATGACCCCCACCATCCGGCGCAGTTCCAGAACGGCAGAATTGTGCAAACTTTACGTGCCGCAGCTCGACGTCCGCCGACTCTCGCAACTGACCTTTAGCGCGACACGCAGCCATACCTCCAGGCAAATAAGGCCCTGAACATCGAACCCATCCCGCCACGGATGGTGTCGAATGTGCTGTATCACAATGAGCCACGGCGGACATGTAATAAATAAATAATATATATATATATATATAATATATAGTATATTAATATATATAAGAAACCTCACTACCCAATTTCGCGTCCAACGCGGTGGTGCCTTAGGTTCATTCTGGACACGGGCAGATGGCAGCCGAATGCCCTGGTTGACATGATCCGGTTGACCCCAAACCTGTCGAAGGTTAAAGACATTTCATTCAGTAAGTTCCACCTGGAGCGGACGTCCTACCGGCAACGGCCCGATCAGGGAACCTCACTACGCACGTTCCTGATACCGGCATTGATCATAATCGGCACGGTGACTTCATTTCGGCTTAACGGGCCCATGTACTCGGTTTGAGGGTCTTCGTTTGGTAAATGGACGTGCGTTCTTCATGTTCGACGCGTCTCACCTAAGGTCTCAGGTGTCCTTTCGTTGTCAGAGGGCCCCAATCAACGCAAGAGGCCGATGACATTCGGGGTCCCGCCCTCTTCCCTGATCAGCACATTCTCCCCTGGCCAACTCGAGGCCCCTTGTTGACGTTCTCCCTATAGTAGGTAGCACGTGCTTCAGTTGGATGCTTGTAACGTTCTACCAAAGAGCTGCGCGTTGGAAATCTGGCTTCCTTTCTCTGGCCACAAATCATGCTAACCCTCACCCTGATAGGGGGCGGAGGTTGATCCTCCGCACCTAAGGTTTTTGAGGGTAGCTCTCTGGCATGTGATCACGCCAAAATTTTCGGAAGTCTATGGGGCATCTATTGCGCGTGTTTTGACACCAGACACACGTTCCTGACGTTTGTGGTTTCGGAGCAGTGGCGGTTCGTGAGGAACACTGCGGGCGATCCACGGTCGGCGCGGGCGGTGGGCGGCGACCGACGATGCTGCGGAACGCGCGCGACGGGCCGGCACTGTCACATTAACGGAGCCATATAGCGTACATATATACACAAAACACTTAAAAATATGCACCATTGTACTAATAATTAAAGAACAAACACGCCTGTTTAAATTTCACGTCCCCACAGTACAGGGTCTTACAGGTATGACGTAAAGCTGAAAAATGCGAATTCCTGGAAAATTCGATCTTTAACCTGTCATAATGGGGTGAATCTTTCAACAAACAACATACAAGCTAGCACCAATCGCGAGATATTGTTGAACGCAATCACTGGTAATTTGGAAACACCAGGTAATAGAGGTCACACACACACACTCCCCCTCTATAAGCCCGCGTTATGAAAAACGGCGAATTAGGACGACAGTTAGGAAGACAGATCAAACCTTGCATGTTTTGTGCAAGGCAGGCGTAGGCATTTTTTACCTGTGATATTACCCGTGGAAGCAGATACTTTCCCAGTTGCCCAAAACGTCTTCCCGTTCCTGCAATTTTGCCTCCCCGGGGAAAAAAAATGTTGAAATAGAATAGATGAGTCGAATGGACAAGGCTGCGCACCATTGAGAAGCAGCTGCAGATGAAAACCTATCATAGCAATCATAACATTTAATTCTTTTTGAAAAGGGTTATGTGATTTCCGATCGAACAATGTCCTATATCTCTTCCCCGTCTCCGGGCTCGCTCTTCCCATTGAAAGCTCCACAAGTACACCCTATGTTTGCTCCCCCCCCCCCCCTTTTCAACCGTTTCTATGCCTTTGCCTTCGCAAAGGGGGGAATTGTCGAACCAACCATTCAGCAAGAGTGCAACGCCTACGGAGACCACCAGAGACCCTGGCAACATTTTATCGCGTCAGACCCAGCCTTAGAACGGGGAGCCGCCTCCCGCCCCTGCGGTACGTTCGAAACACTTGTATCTGGGCCGGTCGTAGCGCCCATCGCTTGACGCTCGCTGGAGCCTGCAGTAGTACCGCAGTCAGCCACAGCCTGCTCAGAATTTGGGGTTTCGCCACGAGGGGTGAGACCGAGTAAGGACACGGTTGACTCTATTCCATCCGGAAAATATTCATGGGCCAGCTAGGGACTCGCTTCGGGGAGCTCCAACGCCTCAACGGCATGGTTATGCATCGAATGCTGCGAACATGTCGCTTCAATAGGACAGGTCCCCGACTATGAATATGTGGGGACAGCACTGCCACTTGTTAAGCGGCGATCAAATTGAACAACGTTCATGCGGAGTGGCATCGGTTGCCGTACAGGGCACCCCAGCGAAGTTTGAAGCATCCCGCAGGACTGTCTCGTATCGTTGAACAGAGAGCTTCTGAGACTTTGGAGCGAGAGTTAGTGCATTCCACATTACACCATTGTGCCGCTCACATTGACACTTGTCACGCTGGTCGTATGGTGTGGTGCGGCCTTTTACAATGTCACGGCTGGCGCCGGCTGCAGACGCTTCGATTCCAGGCCGCCTCTCAACCAAACAGAAGCCACCAATCGCACGCGTCCTCCGCCAATCGACAGCCAGAACTAGCACCGGGCCCGATGCAACCCGCAAATCACATCCCGCAAATTTGAGTCGCCGGCGAACTGGCACCCGCAATCCGCAGTGAGCATCGCTGCCATAGTTTTGCTTTGGATAGTTATCTCGACACGTAAGTGCGCGAGGGTGCGTAGCGCCGCGGAATGTTGGTAGTTTGATAACGGGTGGGTGGAGAGTTCGATTCCTGGGACGGTGGCAGGCTTTTGTTTGGGCCCACTTTGCACGCTTGCGTCGGATTTTCTGGAGCAGTTCATAGGCATTTAAGTAAAGCTATGAGATGTTCATGCTACGCAAAGCTCAGCCATTATCAATTTCATTATACGGTCAGATGCCGGTCATGGTGAGAACTCACGCGGGCATTCGGCCTTTCCGTCAATATCGTCGGCTCTGGACATACGCTCTTTGTATTTAGCCGGGCCCGAAGCCTAGCCGGTATCTACGAGTTGTCCGGATGTGATGTGAACCACGTCGCGTAGAAGAGCCCACCTCGAAACAAAAATAACCGGACTTCAACAACCTTGCTTCGGGTGGCTTGGTGTTCTTCGTTTTACCTGTATGTGTCTCAAGGTGTAACTGAAATAGAGAATGCAATTCTACCGGTATTTATATAATAGTGCATGCCACATATCTGCACCAATACAAGTCAGCGGCATTGTTATCTCCGCCTGGTCCTCTAATTGTTGGCACGTGGCCGCTGTGGCCTCCCCTCCCCCGCACCAACCTCCAACACTGATTGAGTCAGGGGCGAATCCAGAGAGAGTGGTCACGGGGCCCATGACCCATCGTGGTACCCCGAAGTGGCCCATAGGCTCCGAAGGGGCTCGTAGCGACCAAACAGGTACAGTTTTGTTAACACAAAACACAAAAATTATTTGGATTTCCAGACCACCCAGAAGAGTTGCAAACGAAAGTGAATGGCCTACGAGAAAAGATAAAAATCTTCAATAATGGAAAAAAGTTGTTTATTGGAAATTATAAGCCTTATCACGCTGTCCAGAGTCCTATCCTGCTTCCGGGGACCTATATGCCTACTTGCAAGGTCATTTCGATCGTTAAGGAGCCTTCCACGTTAGCCCTGACTGCTTTGCGTTTGCTCGGAGGGACCTGCACGGTTTCTGTGCTCTTCCTGCTGGCGTGCCGATGCGCTCTTGTCAATCAGAGGCCTTCCACGGATTCTTTCCAGTCGCCAGAAAGGCTCTGTGGGCTATAGCAGGGACCCCTATGTTAACCTGCTCGGGTATTCTCGGTGGCTCGGGGGCCCTTTACGTTGGTTTCGGTTCACCTACCGACACACTTGCGATATGCTCATGCGCCCTCTGCATTGGTCTAGGGCGCTTCCAATTTGGTGTCACTTGCTTAGGGCCCTATGCTGTTGTCGGGGGCTCATCTGTTAACCTGCTTATGCACACTGTCGGTCGGGGCCCTCGAAACTGGGTCCAGGGTGCTTTCCATTTGAATGGAGGGCCCGCACAATTGTCGGGGCCCCATCTGTTAACCTGCTCCGGCACACTGAATTGTTTAGGGGCCCGGCACATTAGGTCTTTTAATGTAGGGACCTACGCTCTTGCCAATGCCATCTGATAGCCTGCTCGGATACACTCGATATTTCGGCGGCCCTCTACATTGGGCCTTGGGGAAGCCCTATTTGAAAGTAGGCCCTGCGCACTTGTCTGGGGTCCCCTCTGTTAACTGCTTTGGCCAAAGTGGATTGTTCGGCAGCCCTGCACATTGAGTCTTGGCGTTTGAATTTAGGGCCCTGCGCTCATATCGGGGCCATCTGATAACCTACTCGGGTACACTCCATCTTTCGGGGGCCCTCCGCACTGGGTTTTGGGCACTTGTTACTTCAATGGAGGGACCTACGCTCTATGTTCTCGTTGCGGCCCCTTCTGATAGGCTGATCCGGTGCATCCGTTGTTGGGTGACCTCTACGTCGGGTCTTGGGTACTTGCTTTTCGAGTGGAGGTCTTCACGGGGCCCTATCTGTTAACATTCTCGGGCACCCTCGATCATTCGGAGCTCTCTACATCGTACCGTGGGTATTTCAAATTTGAATGGATGGCCCAACACTCTTGTCGGCGGCCCCATCTGTTCACCACCTTTGAATTTAGGGCGCTGCTCTCCTGTCCGGGGCCGTCTGGTAATCTGCTAGGGCACACTCCATATTTCGGGGGCCCTCTGCACAGGGTTTGGATACTTCTAATTTGAATGGAGAGCCTAACGCTCTTTTCGGGCCCTCTTCTGATAAGCTGTTGAGGTGCATTTCATCGTTCGGGGGCTATCTGCATTGGGTATTGAGTGGTTCCTATTTGAATGGAGGGCCCTACGCTCTTGTTAGAAGTCCTATCTGTTAAGACGCTCGGACACACTTTATCTTTCGGGGCCCCTCTTTATTGGGTCTTGAGGACTTTCTATTTGAATGGAGGTCCCTGGGCTCTTGACGTGGGCCCGATGTAATAACCTCCTCGGGAACTGGCCACGCGCTCATGTCGCCCCCCCCCCCCCCCATCTGTTACCTCCTCGGGCACACTCGATAAGGAGCTAAATAACTATCTAGTTAAATACATTGTCTCGAAGCATAAGTGCCCGGGGTGCGATGGGTGTCATATATGCATGCATGGGTTTTAAGGGGTTTGCACGTGAAAAAATATGGTTTACGAATTCAAGCGTAAACTGCGCGAAAAACATGGGAAGTACGTGGGCTATGTTGAGAAGTCCATGCGTCCTACTCGTTTCATTTGTGATGAACACCTGCGAGATGCCCAAAACGAAACAGATAGTAAAAATAACTCTTCGGCGACCATCTTTTTGACAGAACACGCTAAGGTTAAAATCCAAGGAAGTACGGACCATTTCCCTTTAGAGCTCAAAGGTATCTTCAAAGTACGGGACCATCCAGACAGGAAAAATGGTGAGTCTATTTTGATAGGAAGTTGGCGACCAGACTTCAGTGTACAGGACTCGTCATGAACGATTATTTGAATGTGACTAGTGTCTTGATGTGTTATGCATGCTGGCTTAAAATCGGCTTCATGTATCAGTGTTGTCTGACGCTTGATACACGATGTCTGTCTAATTGAAATCGTTTGCGTGTAAAAGTGATGCGTGATGCGACGTGCCTGTTAACTTGAAATCGCTTGCAGAAGTAAATGATGTGTTATGAATGACGCCTGTTAACTTGAATTCATTTGCATATACAAGTATTTTTCGCGCATTTTAACTCTCAGTTATATGTCCACTGCATCGCAGAAATGACTGGCAATTTCTCCTTGTTTAATCCCGTGCATGTTGGTGGTCTGTAAAAACTGTGCCTAGCTGTTTTTGTTTTAGGAAAAAACTGAAACGACGGGTAAAATCGGAAGAGAAATTTGAATTTGAAATTCTTTTCGATAAACACATATAGCCGAAATATCACATTTATCTTTCCATTTTCCTCTTTCTTCTTTGAGAAATAAAGCGATTAATGCTGTTTCATCTAAATGCAAAATGTTCCTCCCAAATGCACTTTACAATTTGCGAAGCGCTGCCGTCACGTCAATAATGATGGCGGCATGCCTTCTACATAACAGTTTAAAGCGTAATATCAAGATTTCGTCCGGTCGCTAAGGTCAGTCTAGACCAAGTCAGACGCTAGTCATGCCATAAAGCCAGGTCGACTTCAGTTACAACTGCGTTGGGAGCTATGGCTAAATGCCTATCCTGTAAATGAATCGTGTGCAGGGTTGATGTGTGGTCGTATATACAACTCCTGCAACGGGAAGAACGTTCATTGCAATTGTGTAAAGGCGGGACGGCCAGCATCGTCTCGCATAGGATTGTGTCGCCGAAGACTCGCCCTGCGGTAGAGTTTCTCTGTTGCAGGCGCAGTATCACATGCCTGCCGCCGTCAGCAACTACAAAGCCCGCCCCTACGCACTCGAATTCAGTTAGTAGCCTGTGCCGGGGAACTCAGTTGAAATCGCCGGGCGCGACAGGGTCCGATACCTGCCAGTCAAACACGCGATTTCAAACAGCAAAACCAAAGTGATGCAGATGACTTCGTGAACTGGAACATATATCAAATTGGTGTTTGGGAGTTGCCCTGTCGACTACGCCACCTTTTTCCTTTCTCCTCTCCTTCCTTTTATCTTTCCGCCCACTTCCCTAATCCTTGAGTTCCCCCCAGCCGAACTCGCCGAATGTGCACCAGCTTACTCAGAAGCTATCGCAGCTCAGCTGATATAAGGGATGCTCCTCCATCCGAGCGCAGGGCAATAGAACACTGCCCTGAATGTATGCAGGTAGGCAACCAAACATCGGCACCAACTGAGTGATGCATATACTTACTGCAGATGCCGCCATGTCTGCGCATGCCACAAGTGCAAAAACACCAACCTAGCACCGTCATAATTCAGCTATCGCCTTTACGAGGGCAGCTGTTGCCGATGGATGCAGACATGCGGTCCCTTAAATTCGCTATAGGTGCTCAAAGGTATTACGTTATTTCATCTCATTTCAGTTGTTCACTACCGATCAAATCATTTGAAAATTGTTTGGGTGTCCCATAAAAATATGTAAATCCACAGCCGCACAGGGAGGCGACAGGGACTGGACTGCAACTGAGTTTGCCTAACAAAATCTGAACACGGGAGGAGCAGTGCAGTTAGAGGAAGCAGCAATCTAACAGTCTAACAATCAGCGATCTAACACCAGCAACGATTGGTGCAATTCCCTTCCAGCCCTATGATGTTGCACAAAAGAAGCGGTAAAAACGGACCCGTCTGCTCCCGCTGAGCTTTTCAGAGATTTTCATATCGGATTCGTAGTGGGCTGGTAGGATCCTGCCTATCTTCCTTCCTGGGGCTGCCATTATTTGAAAAAGGTGTGGCTCTTTGTCTTTGCGCTTTTGAAGGCAGTGACTTATTTCTATATCAGTATGATATCAGGACAAAATAGAAATTACAGGCGCATATCATGAAGGCTGGTGATTGGACTGCTACGATGCAGGTTGTCAGCAAGTTGCCGTCATACTTGAGGCAAAGTTAGCATAACATGGCACAACGGCAAACAGTTATGACTTCTTTCAGGCTGTGTGCTTCACAGTTATTCTAAGTTACAAAAATGTCAAGTTAGACAGGAAACTAGTACATTACCTCCAGGACAAAGCATCCCAATTACATATGCTCATTAACAATGGGGAAAATGTAGCACTTCCTAAGCACATATGGTTTCACATAGCATTTTTCAGCCTTCAAATTGCAGGAATCAATAATTTTAGCGTGAACAAATTATGAGTCATGAATGCATAAGGAACTTCGCTGCTGAAAACAGGCACTGATGCAGAATGATGTAAAGTGTGTCCTGTTTCATGCCGCTCTCCATCCAAAACTCTGAAATTGAACACATTAGGATATCGATAGGTTTAGGGTGATAAATATATACCACTTAAGCCCGAACAAAGACAGATGCAGCGTATCTCTGAATTTGTCATGGCTGATAAAGGAATCTACTAGTGTACATGGAATAATCATGAGTTGTTTGAAAATCATTTCTTGATAAAATAGCTACCTCTGAGAGTTAGAATGCATATGCTACAAATGTTGTTACCACACCTGTTTATGCCTGCACAGCTCATCTCAGCTAGCCAAAGTTGTACTATCCTTCCTTTGCGAAGATATCAGCAAAAACATGTATTGCAGCTCTGTGGGAATATAGCACATTCCAAAAGATCATACACATGTTTGTGGGCCAAATATAACAGTCGAATGGTACCTAATTTATAATTGGAATGCTTTTAAGCCAATGTGGCGCACCCTGAATGCTTTGTCACGGGGAACCCGCTCCCGGTGCTGTGGAGGACCCCAGCTGTTGCTGCTGCTGGAGAATCTACTGTCGCGGCCAAGGGTGATCCCGCTCTCCCTGCGTACGGAGGAAGCTGTCGTTACTACCATGGGGAACCTGCCTCCACGGCCACGGAGGTAGCCGTTAGCTCTGCCGCGGGGAAAACTGCTGGCTTTGCTGCTGGCACAGCTGGAGCGGGCGCCAGCTGTATAACGCATAAGGTGCCCCGCCACCACATAAGGCGATGTTTGCATTTTAGGAGAGGGGGCCACCGATGTTAGCTACCGCAGAGGGAGCTACCGACGTCATCGGGGCGGGGCCCACCGGTTCAGGTGCTGTACCCCAAAACACGATAGTGGTAATGTCTAACATTCACCGTGTCGAGGGAAGGCTGGTAGAGCTCCGTCAGCCCCACAACAAAACCCTACGAGAAATTTAGGTTGGTATTCGAAGGGTCAGAGACTGCCATAATATGTTCTCACGACTTGAACGCTTCTCTAAATGAAGCATCAGTCCTCCTTTGCACACGAGATTGGATCGTCAAACTGGCATCTGTGGAACAGCCTGACCCGAAGACGGCTCCTTGCGTGGAAAAATTAAGAATGTGCATACTTACGGACAAACCGGAGGTGACGCAATCAAATCGTGAGCAAGCTGGAAAACCCTCCCCCTTCCAGCGTTTGCAACCATGTCACTGCTGCCAGGCATATTTTGTAATACGTCAAGCATGATCCACACCTTTACGTCCCTCGCCCCAACCAAAATGATGTCCGGTAATCAGTCAATACGCACTCTGTGAACAAGCTGAGAAAATGCACCAAACATGGCAGGTGTTTGGTTTAACGAGAACTAAACACGAACAGAGTATTCAAAAAGGATATTCCACATTTGAAAATATTGAGGCAAGCATCAGATCCGATGAAATCAGCTCACTTGTAACTAATGGCTTAGTGTGAAGTGGAAAAGACTACCCTCGACAAACAATCAATCATAAGGAAATATGCTGATGAATACGTCATCGTTTCAGTACTACGCGAGGCGTAGATTTTGCTGTTGCGCGCTTGTTGAGCCCGAGTATTGTCATGCACTTGTGTTTTAGCCCTTTCTCGTGGTGTTCTGTAGTTGGCCGGGATTTTATATTGCTTACTTGCATTTACATGTATAGCTATGGCGCTTTCCTAAGTTCTTCGATCCCAGCCTTGTTTCAGTCACAACTCGTACTGCTGCACAAATTCCTGAATCATGTAGCACAAAGCCGTTCGTGTTCTGGGCTTGCACTCAATACATTAAAATGAACGAGAGCCGACTGCTGTCCGTTGATGCCATAAATCGTGCTGTTGTATGCCATACACGAATCATTCCATGATCATATATGTATTAGCCTTGAGCACTGCGCGGCTAAAGAGGTGGTGACATTTGCGTGATGTTTCTATGACGTGGATGTCTGATTGACCGCGAAGTAGTCTGCACAAAATAATGTGCAGAATGCCGCGGACGTCAAGCGTAAAAACAGAAGAATTTGAAATCTTAGCAGGACATGGCTGTGAGCCGCATGGTATGGTGGAGTGACGATCTGAGCTCAAACTCCCGTCCAAATACGAAAAACTTCCTTTAAGCTCCCAGCTGACCGTATCATCTTTTTTATCGATTTGAACACGTTCTGTTTTGCGTGGAGATAATTTTGGGGAATGAAGTTAAAAATGGTGTTTTGGGCAAGACAAGGTGAAACCTGTGCATTGCATGGGCGAAAATGGACGGAACACCTTCATATCATGAGAAATTTATGATGCATGTCTTCTCCACCCTCCAGTTTTCACCTTCCAGTGAAAACAGCCATGCCACAGCTTGAAAGCATATTTTGTATTACGTGGGACACGATCCACATCTCTATGTTCCTTGACCAACCAAGCTTGGTAAGCTGTAAATACGTATCCTGGCATCAAACTAAGACAATACATCAAACATGACAGGTTTCCGGTGTAAAGGCATATGAACACCAAAAGAACGTTTGGGAGCGAGTTAGAAACGAAAAGTCAGCATTTGATCGCAGGTGAGCAGGCTCAGAGCTTTTCCTAAAACACGCGAAGGTAAGGGAGGGGGCTGGGGTGAACAGAGCTGTACGAGTAAGAAACGCCCTCCGGGCCGTACGTGCCCTGGAACGTGACGGGAGCGCCGGAGGCAGCGTACGTCTGAGGGTAGACACCGAGAGCGGCTGCGTTGTACAGGCGGGCGTGCTCAGCTTTGGCGGCGGCCACCTCAGGGGTATCGCTGATCGGCAGAGCGCTGCGTTTCTTGCGGTAGCCACTCCTGGTAGCAGCAGCGTCGGCGGGCGTCTTCACGCCGGTGACGGCAGCCGCCGGCAGGTTGGTGCCAGACACGCGGTAGCCGGACTCGTCCACAACGTAGTCGACCGTCTGTTTCACACCATTGAGGTCCACGTAGCTAAACGTGCCCTCGATAGGAAAGACGGGGATTTTGCCGTCGAACTTGGTGGTGAGACCGCCGTCTTGGGGGCGGACACCTGCCGGGGCGTTGGCAGCGAAGCCATTATAGACGGCAGCAGCGTATTCGGTATAGGGGGCGACCAGGCTGCTCAAGTATCTGGAGGCGTCCGGTTGTACCGAGTAGGCCTGGCCGCTGTAGGGCTGGGCGTACTGGGCAGCCGCGACGGCCAGCAAAGCGCACACCGCCATCTGAAAAGGACAAAATCAACCCAACATTTGTTGGTGAAAAGAGGTGGAAGAAGAAAAGCAATTCCAAACAACACAATATTTAGCAGACAGAGCCTGTCATAGATTTTCCAGGCGATTTTCCTGTCATAGATTTTCCAGGATATCACCTTACACACACATAAATGTTGCGTTGTTGCAACGAAGCAGAGACTGTGGAGAAACATTTCTGAAATTCGAAAGCACTTCCGTTAGAGGACTGCACCACATTTGTATCGGGTTTAGAACTGAGATGCCCATCTTCGTGATCATTTCTGAATTTTACAGGCACAGCCATGTCCGATTTAAGACCTTAAATCTTCTCAATTCTGGGTTTCATACACGTAAATTTGTGGAGTCTAGTAAACATCGGAACGCCAGTGGGCATTTTAACCATGCATGTATGTCATGGTAGTCAGATGAAAGCCTCGTGACATTGGCTATGTTGTACTTATGGTGGAGATATAACCATTTAACCATTCGTGTTATGGTGATGCATGCAGAGCAAAGGACAATGGATAACGGTGGGCAAGACTACACGAACCTGGGAATCTATTCGCCAAGGCTTAGCTCGCACAGGGACCCCTCTGCGCGGTATGTGCTAGGCGCTCGAACGGGGGTCGCATAACGGGGTATTTGGCCCATTCATGACTGGTGCAACCTGCCCTGAACATGGGACTTGCAAAGTCCCATGGGGTCGCCTGGCCACATCTAACCATAGGGAAGTCACTTGCCACCGAATGTTTACCTGCTAGGGGAGGAGGACATGATTCTGAGAAAAATAACTCAGGAATAGCGCCGTTATCGAAAATGCAACTGCAAAAGCAACGATACGGTCACGAAAAATGCAGCAGTGCAAATGCAAATGCAGCAATGAGAAACACCCAAATCACACGCACTTAACGCTCATAGGTTCACTTCACCCTCATAGATCAACATTGCCACCGTGCGGCATGTCAAGGCACTACAAGTGAGTCTCGCTGTCAGCTACAGCGGCAACTCTGACGTGACAACACTCGCAGTGAATCTGACGTCATAAAAAAATGTTCCATGACACAAAAAAGCGATGGCGTGATCAAAGTCGGCCAATAGCAAAACTGTTGCATTCAGCAGGATTTTTCATTTAAAACATGCGAAAATTACTAGTGAGCTTTGTTTATCATATAAAGGTTGCCTTAATATCTCCAAGGTAGAAAAGTTCCTTCAAGCTGCTGATTGAGACCAGATCTCCTGATGAAATGAAACAGATCACCGTGGTGCACATCGTTAGCAAGCATCGTAGGCAGAGGACTCACCAGGACTTTCATGGCTGAACTCGCTGGGGTCTGTGATGCTTGTGGACCGGTACCGGCCAGCTTTATACCGACTGGAGGCCGTCCTAACTGTTGAGCCACGCCCGTGGCCGGAGGTAACACTCGCATGTTGCGGGGAGGTTTAGTCGGCCACGTCACGGCGGTCGGTGATAGCCCTCGTCCACCCATCCCCCAAGGTCGGAGAGACCCCATCCCCTGATGCAAATCGCTGAGTGATCAGCCTGTTAGGTACGAGCCGCCGTACGCTGTCGCAGATGGTCGCACCCCAAGGTTTTTCCTTGCCGTGTCCAGACATAGGGAAGTCATTTGCTGCCGAATGCTGCTAATATAACGTTAGTGGCTGCCTGGCCTGTATCGCCATGGGACCAACGGCCACGTTTTCTTGGTGCTGGACGCTGGCCTCGTCCGTCCCGGGTGTTACATAAGACATATGTGGGGTGTCCGGCGGATTGTATTTGCGTGGAATGGTTCAAGTTAGCTTTGAGCAGGAATGCAATTGTCTGTAATGCAACAGCAGCCTATCAAGCTTAAGTAAGCTTGGGTTTGCACCAACGAGCTGCTCACAAATAAAAGACAAAATAGAACGCTGGCCTCGTCCGTCGCGTAAGTCGTTGAGGTTGTGTCATATGTGGCGTATGTGTGTTGTCTCTTGGGTTTAGTTGGCGTGGAATTTTTCATCTTAATTTAGAGCAAGCATTCACATCTTTGTCACACGATAGTAATGTATCAAATTTACCGCTGACCATGCGATACCGTTGACTATTGACCATTCGTCTGATACTGAGGAGACGTCCACGAAACACAGGCCGCCGTCTCCATCTTCACCCCTATTTCATCCATGTACTACCAGTGATACAGATGTTGTTCATGTAGCATTACAGACCAGCTTCGCACAGGTCGATCTATTTATTTATGTCTGTAAATCGGTATGAAATGCTAAGTCAAGGTGGTGGGGGAGGCAGGTGAAACGCGTTGAGCATGATAACTTTCAGCGCATCTAATGATTTCAAGAGTCAACTGTGTGCATCCATCCGCGACAACTACCTTCATAAAGTCGACGATGAAGTACGAAGGAGCTCTTTAGTGTTTTCATGCTTACAGCGTTCACAGACATCGGGTCATCTGCAGTCATTGAGTGCCTCACTGGTTTGTGCCGATAGTTGATTTGCTCACCTGCACACATTCCATATCAAGTTTACTGCCCCCTCCTCCGATTTTCAGATCTTATTGACTTTGAACTTATTTTTGTTCTTCCTTAAACATGCATCTTATTTGCCTAGTTCACCAGTGACCTTCCTCCAACCTACTGAATATAACTGCCTAATGTAGTAAAAGGCGACATCTTATCCTGCCATCAACGGCGAACGGAGGTGTTGAGGGGCAGACCCAAGGCTCTTTTAGTAGCAAAGACTTAATTTCGTTACTTTATGTAGCCTTGATTTTGCTACACATCTGCTTACAGTCCACTTAGCACGTGCTCATGGAGTGCAACTGTGAGAGAACAGGTCTATTGTACGATGCATCCCTTTTAAGTGTCTCCGGATCGATTAAAGGACCCCCGTATCGTCAGAACAGCAGCCGGAACGCACTCTGCACTAGAACGAAATGGCCCTTCAACCCTGGACCGATATTGATAAGGTGCTCCCTGGTGTTCTACTCACTTGCCTTGAACTCACTTGCCTACTCACTTGCCTTGCCCTTGCCTTGAAGGCGTAAAAGGTCGCAGAAATGAGAAATGGAGTGGATCGAAAGAAGTTAAAAAAGAAAATGGTCCACTCACGCTCGCATGAGAACGTTATTCTTTTGCAGAATTGACTACTGAAACAAGGAATATAAACTGTTTTAGACCCTAAGCCCTCGCAATCTAAGAAGCAAGAGCAGCAAAGGTCGCTGATGTAAGGGATGCTCCCCTGTCCAAATGCAGGTGAAAAGAACACTGTTCGAATGTATGCAGATGGGCAAACCAAATATTGGGAACAACTGAGTGAGGCACCCAATGACTGCAGATGTCCCTCTGTCTGTGAACGCTATAAGTGTGAAAATACTAACGAGCACCTTCGTGCATCATCGTCGACTTTACGAAGGTGGTTGTTGCCGATGGATGCACACGTTGGTCCCCTGAAATCGTTACAGGCGCTCACATGTAGTATATTCAATCCATGCCATTTGGTCATATCACTTCAAATCATTTACAATGTTTTTTTTTGGTTCGCACAGAACAAAATGTGCAAACTCACACCTGCAGATGAAGAAAACAGGGACAGACTAAATTAAGTTTGCTTAACAAAATCTGAAGGGGAGGGTCAGTACAGCCAGGGGGGGCATTCAAGACCAGTCACGGTTGGTGCACTTAGATTTCAGCCCTTTGGTGTTGCAGAAAAAGAAACGGTGTAAACGGATTCACCTCCCCGCCGAACTTCTCAGGGCTTTCATATCAGATTTAGAGGGATGTGATATGTTCTTGACGGTCTATATTCCTGGGGCGCTAAGGTGTGAAAAAGGCGTAGTTGTTTGGCTTCGTTTGCATTTTGGCATGCCAGTTACCTATTTCTATATCAGAGTGATATCAGAACAAAAGAGAAATTTCAGGCGCAGGGCATGGCGACTGATAATTCAATTGCTATTGTTCAGGCTGTTAACGAGTTGCAATCGTGCTTGAGGCAAACTTAGCATGACATGGCGCGATCGTGAACATTGATGTCTTCTTTCAGGTTGTGTGCTTTACAGCTTTACTAAGTTAAAACGTGTTGTCAATTCAGCAGGAAATTGGTACATTACCTCAAAACACAAAGCATCCTAATCGTATACATTCATTAACAATGAGAAAAACATGGTATGTATAAGCACACATGGTTTCTAACAGCATGTTTCCTGTCTTTTCCGGTCTGGTCTTATGTCTTCAAATTGAAGAAATCAGTATTCTTGGCCTGGAATCATTGTCAGTTATGAATTCATAAAAAGGTACGTTGTTTAAAACAAGCACTGATACATAATCTGAAACGCGTCTTGATCATGCCGCTCTCCATCCAAAACTCTGAATTTGAACACATTGGATATGTATAGGTTTAGGGTAATAAAAAGATATCACTTTAGCCGGAAGAATGACAGATGCTGCACATCTATTAAGTCGTCATGAGTGATAAAAACTGGTAGTTGGTGCAGATGGTGTGGTCATTAGTTTGCTTGAAACCATTTCCTTTTAAAACAGCTACCTCTGAAGGTTCGAATACATATGTTACAAATGTTGTTACCACACTGTTTATGCTGCACAGCTTATCTCAGCTAGCCAAATATGTACAACCTTTCCCTGTAAAAATATCAGCAAGAACTTTTCTTGCAGCTTGGTGGAAACATACCGCATTCCAGAAACCCCTTTTTATAAAGCTCATATAACAACCGTATGAATCAAATTATCATTGAACTGCCTTGAAACCAATTTGGCACACACGGAGACGCTGCCACGGGGAGACCGGCCCCTGCACCGTGGAGGAGCCCGCTGTCGCTGCTGCGGGAGGGTCTATTGTCGCGGCCACGGAACTATCCCTTTCTCCCTGCCACGGAAGAAGCCGCCGGGGACTACTAACTACCATGGAGAATTTCCTCCACGGCCACGGAGGTAGCCGCGTGTTCTGCGCGGAGAACACTGCTGGCTTGGTCGCCGGCACAGCTGGAGCGGTCGCCAGCTGTGTAACGCATAAGGCGATATCGGCAACTTCCACAGAGGGAGGCACCGTCCAAGCCAAGCATGTCTTCAAGCGGAGCTGAGTCACTCATACGCCCCAGGTGCTGTACCCAGAACGCGATGAGAGGGAGAGAGGAGGGAGGGAGAGAGAGAAAGACAGGGAGAGAGAGAAAGGGAGAGAGAGAGAGAGTGAGAGAGAGAGAGAAAGAAAGAGAGAGAGAGAAAGAGAAAGAGAGAGAGAGAGAGAGAGAGAAGAGAGAGAGAGAGAGAGAGAGAGAGAGAGAGAAGAGAGAAGAGAGAGAGAGAGAGAGAGAGAGAGAAGAGAGAGAGAGAGAGAGAGAGAGAGAGAGAGAGAGAGAGAGACGGTTTATTGAGAAAAGCACGGCTTCGAGTATCAACTCATACAGCACATGTGCACAAGACACATATGAAATAGGATAATACTTAGTTTATAATGTATCTGTGTTTATAAGAGTGGTTATATGGGGAATACTTGATTTGCGTAGTCGCATACCACAGCAAAATGTTTGGAGTGTGCTTGCGCTGCTGGTATTTCAGCCGGATATCGCCACTCGCTGCTTCGGAAGCAGACCTCTATGCATGGGAGACGCCTGCATTTGTTTTCCTAGCCTTAGGCATAGCTTTTCTCTTCTGTCAGCAAGGGATTCTATGCCCATGCGTTGCAAGATGTGCGAGTCCTTTGCGAATGACCAAAGATGATTTTCAAGGCTCTCTTCTACACTTTATCAAGGTGTTGCGCCTGCTTGGCAGTGAGTCTCGCATGAAAAACCGGTGCACACTGTTTTAGCAATGGCCGGATGTAAGTAACATGCACGCGAACAAGCTGTTCCTGTGGTAGTCTGTGCTTCTTCATTATGTACAGCATATGTAGAGCTTTCGATACTTTCGTTACAACCCCATCCATGTGTGCTCGCCATGACATGTCATTTGATACTGCTGCACCAAAAGCTTAGTTTTGATGGCAGTTGGCAGGCTTTTCCTTGAATCATGATGTCCGGTAGTTCTAACTGGCTTTCTGGCTGTGAGAAAATGCAAATGCACGGCTTGACATTTGGCAGTGTTTAATTAATCTTGTTTGCCGTTGCCCAA
>NW_023596576.1:35552861-35578616 GCF_011947565.3 Pollicipes pollicipes
ATAACAGTCGAAGGTACCTCATTTATTTGGAATGCTTTTAAGCCCAAGTGTGGCCACCCTGAATGCTTTGTCACGGGGAACCCGCTCCCGTGCTGTGGAGGACCCCAGCTGTTTGCTGCTGCTGGAGAATCTACTGTCGCGGCCAAGGGTGATCCCGCTCTCCCTGCGTACGGAGGAAACTGTCGTTACTACCATGGGGAACCTGCCTCCACACGGCCACGGAGGTAGCCGTTAGCTCTGCCGCGGGAAAACTGCTGGCTTTGCTGCTGGCACAGCTGGAGCGGGCGCCAGCTGTATAACGCATAAGGTGCCCCGCCACCACATAAGGGCGATGTTGCATTTTAAGGAGAGGGGGCCACCGATGTTAGCTACCGCAGAGGGAGCTACCGACGTCATCGGAGCGGGGCCCACCGGTTCAGGTGCTGTACCCCAAAACACGATAGTGGTAATGTCTAAACATTCACCGTGTCGAGGGAAGGCTGGTAGAGCTCCGTCAGCCCCACAACAAAACCCTACGAGAAATTTAGGTTGGTATTCGAAGGGTCAGAGACTGCCATAATATGTTCTCACGACTTGAACGCTTCTCTAAATGAAGCATCAGTCCTCCTTTGCACACGAGATTGGATCGTCAAACTGGCATCTGCGGAACAGCCTGACCCGAAGACGGCTCCTTGCGTGGAAAAATTAAGAATGTGCACACTTACGGACAAACCGGAGGTGACGCAATCAAATCGTGAGCAAGCTGGAAAACCCTCCCCCTTCCAGTGTTTGCAACCATGTCACTGCTGCCAGGCATATTTTGTAATACGTCAAGCATGATCCACACCTTTACGTCCCTCGCCCCAACCAAAATGATGTCCGGTAATCAGTCAATACGCACTCTGGAAACAAGCTGAGAAAATGCACCAAACATGGCAGGTGTTTGGTTTAACGAGAACTAAACACGAACAGAGTATTCAAAAAGGATATTCCACATTTGAAAATATTGAGGCAAGCATCAGATCCGATGAAATCAGCTCACTTGTAACTAATGGCTTAGTGTGAAGTGGAAAAGACTACCCTCGACAAACAATCAATCATAAGGAAATATGCTGATGAATACGTCATCGTTTCAGTACTACGCGAGGCGTAGATTTTGCTGTTGCGCGCTTGTTGAGCCCGAGTATTGTCATGTACTTGTGTTTTAGCCCTTTCTCGTGGTGTTCTGTAGTTGGCCGGGATTTTATATTGCTTACTTGCATTTACATGTATAGCTATGGCGCTTTCCTAAGTTCTTCGATCCCAGCCTTGTTTCAGTCACAACTCGTACTGCTGCACAAATTCCTGAATCATGTAGCACAAAGCCGTTCGTGTTCTGGGCTTGCACTCAATACATTAAAATGAATGAGAGCCGACTGCTGTCCGTTGATGCCATAAATCGTGCTGTTGTATGCCATACACGAATAATTCCATGATCATATATGCATTGGCCTTGAGCACTGCGCGGCTAAAGAGGTGGTGACATTTGCGTGATGTTTCTATGACGTGGATGTCTGATTGACCGCGAAGTAGTCTGCACAAAATAATGTGCAGAATGCCGCGGACGTCAAGCGTAAAAACAGAAGAATTTGAAATCTTAGCAGGACATGGCTGTGAGCCGCATGGTATGGTGGAGTGACGATCTGAGCTCAAACTCCCGTCCAAAAAAGAAAAACTTCCTTTAAGCTCCCAGCTGACCGTATCATCTTTTTTATCGATTTGAACACATTCTGTTTTGCGTGTAGATAATTTTGGGGAATGAAGTTAAAAATGGTGTTTTGGGCAAGACAAGGTGAAACCTGTGCATTGCATGGGCGAAAATGGACGGAACACCTTCATATCATGAGAAATTTATGATGCATGTCTTCTCCACCCTTCCAGTGAAAACAGCCATGCCACAGCTTGAAAGCATATTTTGTATTACGTGGGACACGATCCACATCTCTATGTTCCTTGTACCAACCAAGCTTGGTAAGCTGTAAATACGTATCCTGGCATCAAACTGAGACAATACATCAAACATGACAGGTTTCCGGTGTAAAGGCATATGAACACCAAAAGAACGTTTGAGAGCGAGTTAGAAACGAAAAGTCAGCATTTGATCGCAGGTGAGCAGGCTCAGAGCTTTTCCTAAAACACGCGAAGGTAAGGGAGGGGGTTGGGGTGAACAGAGCTGTACGAGTAAGAAACGCCCTCCGGGCCGTACGTGCCCTGGAACGTGACGGGAGCACCGGAGGCAGCGTACGTCTGAGGGTAGACACCGAGAGCGGCTGCGTTGTACAGGCGGGCGTGCTCAGCTTTGGCGGCGGCCACCTCAGGGGTATCGCTGATCGGCAGAGCGCTGCGTTTCTTGCGGTAGCCACTCCTGGTAGTAGCAGCGTCGGCGGGCGTCTTCACGCCGGTGACGGCAGCCGCCGGCAGGTTGGTGCCAGACACGCGGTAGCCAGACTCGTCCACAACGTAGTCGACCGTCTGTTTCACACCATTGAGGTCCACGTAGCTAAACGTGCCCTCGATAGGAAAGACGGGGATTTTGCCGTCGAACTTGGTGGTGAGACCGCCGTCTTGGGGGCGGACACCTGCCGGGGCGTTGGCAGCGAAGCCATTATAGACGGCAGCAGCGTATTCGGTATAGGGGGCGACCAGGCTGCTCAAGTATCTGGAGGCGTCCGGTTGTACCGAGTAGGCCTGGCCGCTGTAGGGCTGGGCGTACTGGGCAGCCGCAACGGCCAGGACAGCGCACACTGCCATCTGAAAAGGACAAAGTCAACCCAATAGTTGTTGGTGAAAAGAGCGGGAGGAAGAAAAGCAATTCCAAACAACAAAATATTTAGCAGACAAAGCCTGTCATAGATTTTCCAGGCGATTTTCCTGTCATAGATTTTCCAGGATATCACCTTACACACACATAAATGTTGCGTTGTTGCAACGAAGCAGAGACTGTGGAGAAACATTTCTGAAATTCGAAAGCACTTCCGTTAGAGGACTGCACCACATTTGTATCGGGTTTAGAACTGAGATGCCCATTTTCGTGATCATTTCTGAATTTTACAGGCACAGCCATGTCCGATTTAAGACTTTAAATCTTCTTAATTCTGGGTTTCATACACGTAAACTTGTGGAGTCTAGTAAACATTGGAACGCCAGTGGGCATTTTAACCATACATGTATGTCATGGTAGTCAGATGAAAGCCTCGTGACATTGGCTATGTTGTACTTATGGTGAAGATATAACCATTTAACCATTCGTGTTATGGTGATGCATGCAAAGCAAAGGACAATGGATAACGGTGAGCAAGACTACACGAACCTGGGAATCTATTCGCCGAGGCTTAAGTCGCACAGGGACCCCTCTGCGCGGTATGTGCTAGGCGCTCGAACGGGGGTCGCATAACGGGGTATTTGGCCCATTCATGACTGGTGCAACCTGCCCTGAACATGGGACTTGCAAAGTCCCATGGGGTCGCCTGGCCACATCTAACCATAGGGAAGTCACTTGCTACCGAATGTTTACCTGCTAGGGGAGGAGGACATGATTCTGAGAAAAATAACTCAGGAATAGCGCCGTTATCGAAAATGCAACTGCAAAAGCAACGATACGGTCACGAAAAATGCAGCAATGCAAATGCAAATGCAGCAATGAGAGACACCCAAATCACACGCACTTAACGCTCGTAGGTTCACTTCACCCTCATAGATCAACATTGCCACCGTGCGGCATGTCAAGGCACTACAAGTGAGTCTCGCTGTCAGCTACAGCGGCAACTCTGACGTGACAACACTCGCAGTGAATCTGACGTCATAAAAAAACGCTCCATGACACAAAAAAGCGATGGCGTGATCAAAGTCGGCCAATAGCAAAACTGTTGCATTCAGCAGGATTTTTCATTTAAAACATGCGAAAATTACTAGTGAGCTTTGTTTATCATATAAAGGTTGCCTTAATATCTCCAAGGTAGAAAAGTTCCTTCAAGCTGCTGATTGGGACTGGATCTCCTGATGAAATGAAACAGCTCATCGTGATGCATATCGTCAGCAGGCAGCGCAAGCGGAAGACTCACCAGGAATTTCATGGCTGAACTTGCTGGGGTCTGTGATGCTTGTGGACCGGTACCGGCCAGCTTTATACCGGCTGGAGGCCGTCCTAACTGTTGAGCCACGCCCGTGGCCCGCGGTAACACTCGCATGTTGCGGGGAGGTTTAGTCGGCCACGTCACGGCGGTCGGTGATAGCCCTCGTTCACCCATCCCCCAAGGTCGGAGAGACCCCATCCCCTGATGCAAATTGCTGAGTGATCAGCCTGTTAGGTACGAGCCGCCGTACGCTGTCGCAGATGGTCGCACCCCAAGGTTTTTCCTTGCCGTGTCCAGACATAGGGAAGTCATTTGTTGCCGAATGCTGCTAATATAATGCTGTCTGGCCTGTATCGCCATGGGACCAACGGCCACGTTTTCTTGGCGCTGGACGCTGGCCTCGTCCGTCCCGGGTGTTACATAAGACATATGTGGGGTGTCCGGCGGATTGTATTTGCGTGGAATAGTTCAAGTTAGCTTTGAGCAGGAATGCAATTGTCTGTAATGCAACAGCAGCCTATCAAGCTTAAGTAAGCTTGGGTTTGCACCAACGAGCTGCTCACAAATAAAAGACAAAATAGAACGCTGGCCTCGTCCGTCGCGTAAGTCGTTGAGGTTGTGTCATATGTGGCGTATGTGTGTTGTCTCTTGGGTTTAGTTGGCGTGGAATTTTTCATCTTAATTTAGAGCAAGCATTCACATCTTTGTCACACGATAGTAATGTATCAAATTTACCGCTGACCATGTGATACCGTTGACTATTGACCATTCGTCTGATACTGAGGAGACGTCCACGAAACACAGGCCGCCGTCTCCATCTTCACCCCTATTTCATCCATGTACTACCAGTGATACAGATGTTGTTCATGTAGCATTACAGACCAGCTTCGCACAGGTCGATCTATTTATTTATGTCTGTAAATCGGTATGAAATGCTAAGTCAAGGTGGTGGGGGAGGCAGGTGAAACGCGTTGAGCATGATAACTTTCAGCGCATCTAATGATTTCAAGAGTCAACTGTGTGCATCCATCCGCGACAACTACCTTCATAAAGTCGACGATGAAGCACGAAGGAGCTCTTTAGTGTTTTCATGCTTACAGCGTTCACAGACATCGGGTCATCTGCAGTCATTGAGTGCCTCACTGGTTTGTGCCGATAGTTGATTTGCTCACCTGCACACATTCCATACCAAGTTTACTGCCCCCTCCTCCGATTTTCAGATCTTATTGACTTTGAACTTATTTTTGTTCTCCCTTAAACATGCATCTTATTGGCCTAGTTCACCAGTGGCCTTTCTCCAACCTACTGAATATAACTGCCTCATGTAGTGAAAGGCAACATCTTATCCTGCCATCAACGGCGAACGAAGGTATTGAGGGGCAGACCCAAGGCTCTTTTAGTAGCAAAGACTTTATTTCGTTACTTTATGTAGCCTTGATTTTTCTACACAGCTGCTTACAGTCCACTTAGCACGTGCTCATGGAGTGCAACTGTGAGAGAACGGGTCTATTGCACGATGCATCCATTTTAAGTGTCTCGGGATCGATTAAAGGACCCCCGTATCGTCAGAACAGCAGCCGGAGCGCACTCTGCACTAGAACGAAATGGCCCTTCAACCCTGGACCGATATTGATAATGTGCTCCCTGGTGTTCTACTCATTTGCCTTGAACTCACTTGCCTACTCACTTGCCTTGCCCTTGCCTTGAAGGCGTAAAAGGTCGCAGAAATGGGAAATGGAGTGGATCGAAAGAAGTTAAAAAAGAAAATGGTCCACTCATGCTCGCATGAGAAAGTTATTCCTTTGCAGAATTGACTATTGAAACAAGGAATATAAACTGTTTTAGACCCTGAGCCCTCGCAATCTAAGGAGCAAGAGCAGCAATGGTCGCTGATGTAAGGGATGCTCCCCTGTCCGAATGCAGGTGAAAAGAACACTGTTCGAATGTATGGAGATGGGCAAACCAAATATTGGGAACAACTGAGTGAGGCACCCAATGACTGCAGATGTCCCTCTGTCTGTGAACGCTATAAGTGTGAAAATACTAACGAGCACCTTCGTGCATCATCGTCGACTTTACGAAGGTGGTTGTTGCCGATGGATGCACACGTTGGTCCCTTGAAATCGTTACAGGCGCTCACATGTAGTATATTCAATCCATGCCATTTGGTCATATCACTTCAAATCATTTACAATGTTTTTTTTTTGGTTCACACAGAACAAAATGTGCAAACTCACACCTGCAGATGAAGAAAACAGGGACAGACTAAATTAAGTTTGCTTAACAAAATCTGAAGGGGAGGGTCAGTACAGCCAGGGGGGGCATTCAAGACCAGTCACGGTTGGTGCACTTAGATTTCAGCCCTTTGGTGTTGCAGAAAAAGAAACGGTGTAAACGGACTCACCTCCCCGCCGAACTTCTCAGGGCTTTCATATCAGATTTAGAGGGATGTGATATGTTCTTGACGGTCTATATTCCTGGGGCGCTATGGTGTGAAAAAGGCGTAGTTGTTTGGCTTCGTTTGCATTTTGGCATGCCAGTTACCTATTTCTATATCAGAGTGATATCAGAACAAAAGAGAAATTTCAGGCGCAGGGCATGGCGACTGATAATTCAATTGCTATTGTTCAGGCTGTTAACGAGTTGCAATCGTGCTTGAGGCAAACTTAGCATGACATGGCGCGATCGTGAACATTGATGTCTTATTTCAGGTTGTGTGCTTTACAGCTTTACTAAGTTAAAACGTGTTGTCAATTCAGCAGGAAATTGGTACATTACCTCAAAATACAAAGCATCCCAATCGTATACATTCATTAACAATGAGAAAAACATGGTATGTATAAGCACACATGGTTTCTAACAGCATGTTTCCTGTCTTTTCCGGTCTGGTCTTATGTCTTCAAATTGAAGAAATCAGTATTCTTGGCTTGGAATAATTGTCAGTTATGAATTCATAAAAAGGTACGTTGTTTAAAACAAGCACTGATACATAATCTGAAACGCGTCTTGATCATGCCGCTCTCCATCCAAAACTCTGAATTTGAACACATTGGATATGTATAGGTTTAGGGTAATAAAAAGATATCACTTTAGCCGGAAGAATGACAGATGCTGCACATCTATTAAGTCGTCATGAGTGATAAAAACTGGTAGTTGGTGCAGATGGTGTGGTCATTAGTTTGCTTGAAACCATTTCCTTTTAAAACAGCTACCTCTGAAGGTTCGAATACATATGTTACAAATGTTGTTACCACACTGTTTATGCTGCACAGCTTATCTCAGCTAGCCAAATATGTACAACCTTTCCCTGTAAAAATATCAGCAAGAACTTTTCTTGCAGCTTGGTGGAAACATACCGCATTCCAGAAACCCCTTTTTATAAAGCTCATATAACAACCGTATGAATCAAATTTATCATTGAACTGCCTTGAAACCAATTTGGCACACACGGAGACGCTGCCACGGGGAGACCGGCCCCTGCACCGTGGAGGAGCCCGCTGTCGCTGCTGCGGGAGGGTCTATTGTCGCGGCCACGGAACATCCCTTTCTCCCTGCCACGGAAGAAGCCGCCGGGGACTACTAACTACCATGGAGAATTTCCTCCACGGCCACGGAGGTAGCCGCGCGTTCTGCCGCGGGGAACACTGCTGGCTTGGTCGCCGGCACAGCTGGAGCGGTCGCCAGCTGTGTAACGCATAAGGCGATATCGGCACTTCCACAGAGGGAGGCACCGGTCCAAGCCAAGCATGGCTTCGAGTATCAACTCATACAGCCCATGTGCACAAGATACATATGAAATAGGATACTACTTAGTTTATAATGTATCTGTGTTTATAAGAGTGGTTATATGGGGAATACTTGATTTGCGTAGTCGCATACCACAGCAAAATGTTTGGAGTGTGCTTGCGCTGCTGGTATTTCAGCCGGATATCGCCACTCGCTGCTTCGGAAGCAGACCTCTATGCATGGGAGACGCCTGCATTTGTTTTCCTAGCCTTAGGCATAGCTTTTCTCTTCTGTCAGCGAGGGATTCTATGCCCATGCGTTGCAAGATGTGCGAGTCCTTTGCGAATGACCAAAGATGATTTTCAAGGCTCTCTTCTACACTTTCTCAAGGTGTTGCGCCTGCTTGGCAGTGAGTCTCGCATGAAAAACCGGTGCACACTGTTTTAGCAATGGCCGGATGTAAGCAACATGCACGCGAACAAGCTGTTCCTGTGGTTGTCTGTGCTTCTTCATTATGTACAGCATATGTAGAGCTTTCGATACTTTCGTTACAACCCCATCCATGTGTGCTCGCCATGACATGTCATTTGATACTGCTGCACCAAAAAGCTTAGTTTTGATGGCAGTTGGCAGGCTTTTTCCTTGAATCATGATGTCCGGTAGTTCTAATGGCTTTCTGGCTGTGAGAAAATGCAAATGCACGGCTTGACATTTGGCAGTGTTTAATTAATCTTGTTTGCCGTTGCCCAATCACTTATCTTGTCAGCATGCTCTTGCAACTGGCAGTGCCGATCTACTTGGTCAATTCGACACGCCTGGTATATGGTGAGATCATCTACATACTTCCGTCGGTTGTCAATATCAGCAGCGGCACCGTTAACCATAGCCAGGGAAGCAACCGGGCCACCTAAGGTGACTTGTGGAGTGCCGCATGTTATGGTTCTCCAAAGACTCATAGTTCCATTTGGCATCTTGACCCGGTGCTGCCGGTCCTGCAAGAATGAGCAAAGCCACTTTGCAAACCCGGCGCGAAGTCCCATTGCAAGCATGTTCTGGTTAAATGTTGTGTGATCAGTGAGGTCAAATCCCTTCCTAAAAGCGTACATAACCACAGAAAATAAGTTGTCTGCTTCGTCTAATTCCATCAGCAAATCATGCAACAACCTGATCAAATAGTGTGACGTTGAAGCACCATTCATATTTCCGTATTGGCGCTTATCTATGCTTGGTTTTATATCCGCCAGAATTTGCGGAACAACATTTTTTTTCCAAAACCTTTCTAAAAGTCGGTGTGAGGCTTAGCGATCTCAGATCTCCTGGCAACTTGGGCGATGTTTTTTTTTTGGCACAGGGGTGATTGTTTCTCTCTTACACACCAATGGCACACACCCTTCATGCAATGACTAGTTGAAAATATCAGTAAGTGGTACGGCCAGTTCCACAGAAAATTCCTTTACTAGCCGCAATGGAAGTTGTCCAGTGGGCACAGCCATATTTTCTCTCAGCTGCGATAACTGAATAGCAATTTGCCACGGCTGTATCTCAGCAGGAATGTTATCGGCAGGCAGATAGCAAGAAAGCTCTACTGTGCGCAGCGGTCCATACGTTGTGCATATTTCTGCAAAAACTGATTTACTAATCCCGCTTTTGATTTATCGTCATTGACTTCCCCAAGATCAAGGCTCCATGATCCTGGTTTTCGGTTGGTTAAGCTGGCTACGTGCCTGTACCAACACCCTCTTCGGTCAGAAGCAATTCTTCGGATTCGTTTCCTGCACCATGCCGTTTTTGCAGCTATAATTTCTAGGCCTACCTTGGCTCTAAGTTTTTGTGGTATGCTCATTTGATGACGGCTCTGCGCCCTATAGCTTTTGTTTATCAGTTCTTTGAGGCGCTTTGTTATCCACTGCGGCTCACTTGTCTTGCATTTGTATTTAATTTCAGGGAAGTGCTCCTCACAAGCATTTTAATGTAGCGGTTCTAGTCGAGCAGCAGCTTGGTCCATATCATTTATTGCTATTAAATCTTGCCAGTCCTGGCAGCAAACCCATCTGCCAAAACTTATGATGGATGAGTTCTTTAAAGGCCGTACAAAGCAATAGCCTTGAGATAGTTCTACTTGTTTTGCAGCCAAACATACGATAGTCTTGTGGTCTGTCGTGCCAGTGGGTGATAGGTTTAGTGGTGCGCTTGGAGAATAAAAATCAGTCAATATCTTGTCCAGGACGGCTGAACCTCTTGGTTCCGTAATTATTTGCAGGAGACCCAGTTGACGCGCTAACAATTCTGCATCAAAAGTTCTGTTGTAGTCTCCTACCAAGACAGTTTTGTTCTTGGCCTTGAGGATCGAAGACAATCAAGTGTTCCAGAAGGTGGTCAGATAGCATTTTCCGGCGACAGACTGATGCATCAGGAGGAAGGCAAACTCCAGATATTATGATGCTATCGGCTCGCAAAGGTTGAATGATGCTCCAGCAATCTTCCAGCTCGTCCGAGGCTTCAATTTTGGGCTCTGTGTATGGTAAGCTATTTTTCATGTATATGGCGACTCCTCCACCCTTACTTTTGTTGACCGCCATTAAGTTTCTGTCACGTCGTAGTACTTCGTATCCGGCTTGGACAATTTGGGTATCATAGACGGTCTTGCCTTAATGGGTTTCTGTGATTATTGCTATACAGATCTTATACTTGTGCAACATCATGCCAAGCTCAACTTGCTTAGTGGTTGTAGAAAGTCCATTCACGTTGGCTGTAAGAAAACTTAGATTTCCAGAAGGCTTCGGGTTAAATGATTTGTTCTCATGAAATCGATCAGAACCAGAGATCAACCTATCATCTAGTCTAAAAAAACAAGCACTTGGCTGATGACATGCTGCCATACGTTTCTGGCGCCTTCAAACGTGTATAAGATACTTGTCTTGTTCAGGCATCCAAAAACGCAGGACATTAGTCTTGGCCGCATATCTATGAATCCTACTCCATGGGTGGCACACAGCTGGCTGAGTTCACTGTTGACGGTTTTTGCAGTTTCATAAACCACAACGCCAGCGTCCCGTCTCTCTTCAAGCGAGCAAATGAAGACTCGTTTGGTATTTTTCAAGGACTTTGCATGGTTGACAGTGCTGTTTATGCTCTCCAGAGCATAATCTGCACTATGATTCAGCCCATCGTCAGCCCCAATATGGACCACAACGTCTACTTCCTTCCCTTTATTTCTTGTGACCGCGCTCGTTAAGCTCTCAAGTTCATCACTCGTCGTTGTAATAAAAGATACGTTTTGGTCGAAAATAAGCTGTTCCATGGCCGCTTCTTTGATCCGGCTTACGTTTCGTCCACCGATCAGAATTGCTCCACATTTTCGTATCTTCGGTTTCCTTTGTCTTTCGCTCCACTCTAGTCCATGCATCACCGCCATCTGCGTTTCCTACGGCGTCTGCCACCTTTTCTCCTGCACTAACCCTCTTTACGTTTAGTCGATGCCCTTTGTTGTTTCCTTCTCCGTAAGTGCCTCGAGTGAGCTGGCTACTTGGTTCCGCTTCTTCACCAACTGGGCTACCGCTCCTTTCCTTCTCGCATGTTCTTGTGCCTCCCTCGTTTTTTCCACCTTCGTTTTCCTTTGATTCGAGTTTCATGGCCTGGATCACTTCTAGTTTTCTTGCAACGTACGGTTCATTGCCGCACTTTGGTGTACTTGCATTGCCTAAATTCAGCCTTGCATGTCTTGCCTGCATTTCAGCATCTAGCTTACTCCCAGCAGCTACCATGGTGGCTCCGCATAAAACTCCCAGTTCATGAATGGTTTTTGTGTGGTCTTCACAATTTTTATGTTGCCCTTTCAGAAAGTCAAGGTCGTCATCAATTTGTTTTGTAGCAAACTGAAGGTCTTTGAGTCCTGCGTCTTGGCCATCAACCATCTTTTTCTTCTTTTCTGCCTGCATGTCCTTAAAGACAATGACCATTTCGGCTAACCGCATTGTCAGACAGCTAATCATTTCTTCTTGGCTGTTTACTTGGTTTTGCAGCAGTTTAAGTTCGCTGTGCAATTCCACCGTTTCCATTTTGGTCGTTCTTTGAAGGCTTGCAATTAACTTCACAGGCCTATCTTAAAAAAACAAAGTGACAACGCCGCGACGGCACGTTTTTTAAGTACATTTTGATCGGTATTTCTGGCTAAAAAAGTAGTAGCCTTTTCGTCCAATTTCACAAAACTCACCGTTTTTTGATCCTCAAGACCAAGGCCATGTAAAAAGGTATGATCATCCGGGGATTTTTCCGGCACTTTTCCTTCACCATTACAGTGACGTCACAATGTCGCAGCCTGGCATCACCGCGCTGCCTGCATTACCTTCGCGTCTGCTACACCGGTGCACCTACTAACAAATACATCTGGTGATCGCCACAGGGTACTTCAAGAAGTACTATGAGAAAATGTAAAAGGGTATTTTTGTCACGTCTGTTGAAAAATTGAAAAAATTGAAAAAAATGAGAAAAAAAATATGTTGAAAAAAGAAAAAGAGAGATATGTATATATACACATGAATATATATATATATTCATATGTATATATATATATATATATATTCCATATGTATATATATTATATATATATATATATATATATATATATATAATATATTCATATGTATATATATATATAAATAATCATATCTCATCTCTCCCTCTCTCTCTCTCCATCTTTCTCTCTCTCTCTCTCTCTCTCCTCTCTCTCGCTCTCTCTCTCTCTCTCTCTCTCTCTCTCTCTCTCTCTCTCTCTCTCTCTCTCTCTCTCTCTCTCTCTCTCTCTCTCTCTCTCTCTCTCTCTCTCTCTTCATTAAAAATGGGCCAATATGATACTTTTTGGCACATTTGTCTTCCACCGTCATTTTTACGTTCCAATTTGATGGGATCAATGTTTTTAGCATAGAATAATTATCACTCATGAATCCACAAATAAGTTTGCTTCTTAAAACAAGCAATGATAAATGATACGAAACACTTACCCTTTCGTGCCACTCTCAATCCAAAACTCTCTGAGTGAACACCTTTGATACCTATTGGTTTAGGGTGATAGATAGATATCATTTTAGTGGGAACAATAGCAGATACAGCATATCTCTTAATTTGCCATGGCTGACAAAAGTATCTGCTAGTTAGTGCACACAATATGATCATTAGTTGCTTCGAAACCATTTTCTTATCAAAGAGTTACCATTGTTAAAATGAATGAATATGTTCCAAATATTGTTACTACACTGTTCATGCTGTACCATAGCTATCGCACAGCTTTCTCAGCTGGCGCAACGTTGCACTGTTTACGAACGCTTTTCTTGCTTAGGGATTATTGGTGCAATTTCTAGTTAACCCTGATATAGCCGTCGTAATGCAACAACATTCTCGCTGGTGATAGTCCTTTGGCGTTGTAAGATCAGCTCTTAACAGTCATTCATAAATTTTAAGCTGTAATCTCACAGGCTTGACATCGGGTAGTCAACCGACGTGGTACTTTGTGGAATGGCACGGGTCAGTGTGTCATCGTGACACTACCTCAGCGCTGTGCTGTGGCATGACAGAATGAAAAATGATACGGCTTTTGTACTCTAATCCGTTCTGCTTTCATAACAAATTCCATCATCAAAAGATGGGTCAAGCATGCATTGTTATATAAGATCCAAATCTGAACTATTAGTGACCAACAACACACCATCCAATACAGAAATTCTTTTTCAGCAGAGCAAAAAAGTTACATCACTCACTCAGCTTGCTTGGGAAACCACAAAACATAGGTGACAAAGATGCAAACACGTCTTCTGCTTCCACAGCCATGCAACATGCTGCAGGCATCACGCTGTTTCACAAAAAAAATTGTTCACACGAGTAATAACACATAAATAACCAGAAAATATTACGATCGAACTGCAAACCTGCTGACCTTGCAAAGGCTGGAGATATGACAAGTGCATGAAGCCATGGTTAGATGGGCAAAATGCAAGGAAGTGATTAAGTTGCCAGTGCGCACAAGGCTCATGACAAAAACATGGTCAAGTGCTATCCAAGAATGAAACAGCAATACTTCTCTACCTTTCGCAGTACCGAGCATCTCACACAAGTTGCAGTGACTAAGATATCGATGACTCACAAGCAATGCTAGCCTGTGTACAAAGTTTTATAAAACAATAGTATGTGCATCTATTGCAGCGCTATATTTTCAGAATTCTGGAGGGAAGGACAATTTGGCACGGCCGTATCATGCGAGATTATACCAAACATGTGAATTGATGAGCTGCAGTGACCTACCCCTACTACCAAAATAAATCGCTAATGCAACGGCATGCAAAGGAAAAAAATTACATGCTGTAACACCTCAATGGGTTCAAAATGGTGGCAAGATCATAATGAAGAAGTAAATTGACTTTCAACACCCTGCAGCACGGGAGCTAGTGTTTCTTCCAGTTTGTCGTCATCGCTACCTTATCACGTCGAAAAGCAAATCTAAAGATAGGAGCATGTATTAAAATATATCATTTTATTGGGAGTCACTAGATTTAAAGAATGCCAACACATTGTTCCCTCCAAGAAGTACAAGCCTTGCACGCACACTCCCCATCACATCAAGATGAACACAAATCACTGCCACGCACACCAGTGTTCACACCCATTTCCGGCGCTAGCCGCACACTCTAATGTCAAATCAGCGTGAGTCCACACTTGCAAAACCCGCGAGACTATGAAATTACAGGTTTTCTTGCAATATCCGCACAGGTTTTCGGCTATTACACTGCATTTCACGGTAATCCCCCTTCAAAACAAAGCCCAAGAGGGGTTCATGGTACTATAATCCAAGAAATTGTATTTATCGGGCTCAATTTTTTCGTTCAGAAGTTAAACTTCTCATATAATTCGCGTTAAATATTTAGTAAAATATATATCTAAAATGACCCTCATTTTATAAAGTCTTGCTAGCCCATTAAACCGTGCAAGGTTCTTCGCTCCGGTCCACAATGCGGCAACCGAGCTGTCTGTAAGAAATATGCCAAAAGAAAAGAATGCCAGCGGGAGAAGAAGGCAGATTCGCCGTCGCGTCTTCCTTTTTATAACATTTGCGAAAGTGCCGTTTTTGCGTTGCTGTACTTTTTTGGAGACAGCGGCGTTCTCTTTTTATAATATCGGCCTATGGTATAGAATTAAGTAAAAATGACCCGTTAGCGACGAATGCCGCCCAACCCGGAAATGCTCACGGTTACGTTCGTGACACGCATCCAGCAGCGAAACATTTCCAGCAGCTAATCACTTTCCACGAATTGTATCATACGTGGCGCATAATCGCTTTTGCGAATGTATCAGCAGCCATGCTGTTTTGACCATAAAGAGAAAACCGCCTGTAGTATGACCGCGATCGAATGACGTTTCTATGACGTCAAGTATGCCGAGGCGACTATGAAATAGACTCCCAATAAACCTTATGGCACTTTTGCGGTCGTGTAACTCAGGAACCAGAGGGTTTTGTGTTTAAAAAAAGACATGGCAGTGAATTGCATCAAAAGGTCCTGAAGATGACTATTCCAGTTTAAAACCCCATGTAAAGGTGCGACACTCCCTTTACAAACAACTGAACACAAACAGAACATTTAAATAGAATACTCCGCATTGCAAGACTGTGAGGTAAGCAGCAGATACGATGACGTCAGCTTACTTCTCAGTGATGATTTAGTTTTAAGAGGGTGGGACTGCTCTCCGACAAGCAATCAGTAATAACTAAATAAATATGTTCATGAATACATGGTTTGAGTACGACAAGAGGGAGGGAGGTGGGGGTGTTTGCTGGTGCTCGCTTACTGAGCACGAATATCGTCCTGTGCTTGTATTTTATCCCCTCTCGTGGTGTTCTTTATTTGTCCCGGACTTTGTTTTGCTTACTCGCATCGACATATTCGGTTATGGCGCAATTCTTAAGTTCTTCGATCTCGGTCTTATTTCAGTCATAACTTGTACACCTGCACAAATTCCTCTATCATGTAGTACACGGACCACCCGTGTTCGGAACTTGCACACAACACATCACAAAGGCTGAATCCCATTTGCTGTTCGTTGGTGCCATGAATCGTGCTGATGTATGCCAGATACAACTAATTTGATTATCATGTTGTGCGAAACTTAAGCACTACACGGCCAACGAGGTGGTGTCATTTGCCTAACGTTTCTAAGGCGTCCAGGGTATCTGTTTGACCTCGAAATAAGCTGCACGAAATAATCTACAGAAGTTTGCGCATGTCACGCTTTAAAACAAAAGGATTTGAAGTCTTAAGCAGGACGTGGCTGTTAACTGCATGGTATGGCGGAATGACGATCTCAGTTCAAAATCACATCCCAAAACGGAAAACTTCCTTTAGCTCCTAACTGGTAGTATTGTCTCTGTTTAATTATCAACTCAAAAACATTTCATTTTGCCTATCGATAATGTTGGCAAGTCAAGCCAGAAACGTTATTTTGGGCAAGACAAAGTGAAACCTGCGCACTGTATGGGCGAAAATGGAGGGGACACATTCACATCACCGAAGAATTGGAATGCGTATATTCCCTTCCATTCCAGTGCGGCCACACCACTATTTCCAAGCGTCTTTTGCATTACGTCAAACATGGTCACCATCTTTGCGCCCATCGTTCCAATCAAGAGCGGTAAACTGTAACTGCGTACTCTGGCATTAAACTGAGACAATACGCCAACCATGACAGATTCCCGGTGTAACGGCATGTAAACATCAAGAGAACGTTTGGGAGCGAATTAGAGATGGGAAGTCAGTATCTTGCGGCTGCCCGTTTGCGGCGTCCGGGTCACACGAGACGCTGCCTCAGATATTCGCACCCAAGGCTTTCCTTGCCGTGTCTGGCCATAGGAAAGTTATTTGCCGCCGAATGTTCCCATTATTACGATTAGAGGTCGTCTGGCCTGTGTCGCCATGGTACCGCCGGCCATGGTTGTTCTGGGTGGGAGACGCTGGCCTCGTTCGTCCCCGGTGTTATGTAAGATATGTTATGTCCCGGGTGTTATGGAGTGTCCGGCTGACTGAATTTGCGCGGAGTGGTTCAAGTTTGCTTTGAGTTGGAATACAATGGTCTGTAATGCAAGAGCAGCCTATCAAGCTTACGGTTAGCTTAAGTTTGCACCAACAAGCCGCTCACAAATAAAAGACAACAAAATAGAACGCTGGCCTCGTCCGTCGCGAAAGTCCTTGGGGCTGTCTAATGTATGGCACGTGTATGTTGTCTCGTGGGTTTAATTGGCGTGGAATATTTCACCTTAGTTTACAGCAAGTATACACATCTTTGCCACACAATAGAAGGTTGTCAGGGTCACCGTTGACCATGTGGTGCCGTTAACCACTGGCCATTCGCTTGATACGGAGGAGACGCTCACGAACTACAGGCCTTTGTCTCCATGTCCATCACCAATTACATCCATTTACTACTAGTGATACAGATGTTTTCTCTGCAACATTAAAGACCAGCTGTGCACAGCTCAATCTATCTACCCATGTATGCAAGTCGATATGAAATGCTAACTCAATGTGCCGAGAGAAGGCAGATGAAATGTGTTAAAATGATATGATAACTTTCAGCGCCTGTAATGATTTCAAGGGACCACTGCGTGCATCGATCCGTAACAACTACCTTCATAAAGTCGACAATGAAGCACGGAAAAGCTCGTTAGTATTTTCACGCTTACAGCGTCCGCATACATAGGGACACCCGGGTCACTGAGTGCCTCACTCAGTTGGTGCCGATATTTGGTTTACCTACCTGCATACATTCCACACAAAGTTTACCGCCCTACTCCTAATTTTCAGATCTTATTGTCGTTGAAATTACCTTTGTTCTACCTTAAACATGCACCCGATTTGCCTAGTTCACCAGGGATCTTTCTCAAACCTACTGAATGAAACTGCTTTATGTCGTAAAATGCAGCATCTTATCCTGTCATAAACGGCGGACGGAGGTCTTGGGGGGGGGGGGGGGGGCAAACCCAAGGGTCCTTAAGTAGCAAAGACTTCATTCCGTCACTTTATATAGTCTTCATTCCCCTGTAGGCTGGCTTACAGTCCCCTTGGCACGTGCTTATGGAGTGCAACTGTGAGAGCACATGTCTATTGTATGATGGATCCTTTTAAGTGTCTCCGGATCGATCAAGAGACCCCTGTGTCGTCAGAATGACAGCCGCAACGCACTCTGCACAGGGACGGAATGACATGGCCCTCCAACCCTAGACCGGTAATAATAACGTGCCCCCTAGTGTTCTACACATGGGACTCCTTGCTGCGAAGGCTTAAAAGTTCGGAGAACTGATAAATGGAGTGGATCAAAATGGGGTAAAAAGGAAAATGGTCAACTCGTGGTCGCCTGAGAACGTTATTGTTCTGCAGAATCGACTGGTGAAAGAATGAACATAAATAAGCTTAGACCCTGAGCCCTCGTAATCTAAAAAGCAAGAATAGCAATGGCCACTGATGTAAGCGATGCTCCCCTGTCCGGAATGCAGGTCAATAAAACTCTTTTCGAATGTATGTAGGTGGGCAAACCAAATAGCAGCGCCAACTGCGTGAGGCACACAACGACTGCAGATTACGCCATGTCTGCAGACGACATAAGCGTGAAAACACTTACGAGCTCCCTCATAATTCATTGTCGACTTTACAAAAGCAGTTGTTACGGATGGATGCAGCCAGTGGTCCCTTAAAAACGCTATAGACGCACAAAGGCATTATCATGTGTGAATTCATGTCATTTGGTCAGAACATTTGAAATCATTTCAAATGTTTTCTTTTGGGGGGTAGGCACACAAAAAATACACAAATCCACACCTGCAGATGAAGGAAGCATGGGCCCGACTGAAATTAAGGTTGCCTAACAAAATCTGAACGGAGGAGTGGCAGTTCAGCCGGAGGGGGCATCTAAGACCAGCCACGATTGGCGCACTTAGATTTCAGGCCTACGGTGTTGCGCAAAAAGAAACGGTAAAAACCGGCTCCACCTCCGCCTCCGCCGAACTTCTCAGAGGCTTTCACGTCAGCTTGTAGGAGTGTGGTAGGTTCCTGCCTAGCTATCTCCCTAAGGCTTCTATGATTTGAGAAAGGTGATGTCTTTTTTGTTCCATCCGAATTCCCATCGTTAATAGTCCGAATGATTATATATTATATTTATATATATATAGTATATACATATATATATTATCTTTATATATATATATATATATATATATATATATATATTTGTATATGTATATATACAGGTATATATTGACTAACATTAGGAAAATATCTTACTTTTTAGCTCATTTGGTCTCCGGCAGCATTTTTCACGTCTCAGCTTAAAGAGATCAGTATTTTAGCTCAGAATAAATGTGACCCATGAATCCATAAATAAGTTCGCTTCTTACAACAAGCAATGATAAATGATATGAAACGTGTACCGTTGCATGCCGCTCTCCATCTAAACCCTGTAATTGAGCACATTTGATACGTATTGGTTTAGGGTGATAAATATATATCATTTCAGTCGAAACAATGGCGGATGCACCGTATCCCTTATTTGTCATGGCTTTAAGGTAATATTCTATTTAGCGTACATGGTATAATCATTAGTTGCTTGAAAACAATTTTCTTATAAAAGAGCAACACCTGTTAGTTGGAATGAATATGTTAAAAATGTTGTAACCACACTTTTTTGCTATATGGCTATCCCACAGCTATCTCAGCTGTCCGAAGTTGTGCTACCTTTCCGTTGTGAATACATTAGCACGAACATTTATTGCAGTTCGTTGGGAATATCACATATCCCAAAAGGAAACATGTATGTATGTGAGGCAGGTGGAACAACCGTACGCATTTAAGTTATAACAAATGCGTTTTAACGCAATTTGACATACCCGGAGGCCCTGCAACGGAGAAACCGGTCCCAGTACCGTGGAGGAAGTAGGTGTCGTTACTGCTGGAGAATCTACTGTCACGGCCAGTTACCGTCACTACCATGGGGAACCTGCCCTGCCCCCCTTCCGGCCACGGAGAAAGCTACCATTAATACCGCGAGAAAACTTGGGTCGGTATTCGAAGGGTCAGAGGCTGCTATAATATGTTCTCGCGACTTGAACGCGACCCTAGATGAGGCATCAGTCCTCCTCTGCACACGAGATTCGATCGTCAAACTGGCATCTGCGGAACAGCCTGACCCGAACACGGCTCCTTGCGTGGAAAAATTAAAAATGTGCATACTTACGGGCAAAACCGGACGTGACGCAACCAAATCATAAGCAAGCTGGAAAACCCTCCCCCTTCCAGTGTTTGCAACCATGTCACTACTACCAAGCATATTTTGTAATACGTCGAGCATGATCCACACCTTTACGTCTCTCATCTCAACCAAAATGATGTCCGGTAAGCAATCAATACGAAGTCTGGAAACAAGCTGAGAAAATGCACCAAACATGCCAGGTTTTCACTTTGACGACAACTGAACACGAACAGAGCAATCAAAAAGGGCATTTTACATTGGAAGATATTGAGGCAAGCATCAGATACCATGAAATCAGCTCACTTGTAACTAATGGCTTAGTGTGAAGTGGAAAAGACTGCCCTCGACAAACAATCAGTCAGAAGGAAATATGCTCATGAATACGTCATCGTTTTAGTACCTCGCGAGGCGCGGATGCTTGCTGTTGCGCGCTTGTTGAGCCCGAATATTGTCATGCACTTGTGTTTTATCCCTTTCTCGTGGTGTTCTGTAGTTGGCCGGGATTTGGTGTTCCTCACTTGCATTTATATGCATAGTTATTGCACTTTCCTAGTCTTCAATCCCAGTCTTCTTGCAGACATAACTCGTACTGCTGCACAAATTCCTGTATCATATAGCACAAAGTCGTTCGTGTTCGAAACTTGCGCTGGACACATTACAATGGTTGAGGACCAGCTGCTGTCCGTTGATCCCACAAATCGTGCTGCTGTATGCCACGCACGAATAATTCCATGATCATATGTGTATTTACCTTGAGTATTGCCCGGCTAAAGTGGTGGTGACATTTGGCATCGTGGATGTCTGATTGACCTCGAAACAGTCTGCACAAAATAGTGTGCAAAAGGCCGTGGACGTCAAGCTTAAAAACATCTCTTAAAAAATGAACTCGAACACCTTCCTTTTTGCGTGTAGAGAATTTTGGCGAATGAAGTTTAAAATGGTGCTTTGGGCAAGACAAGGTGAAACCTGCGCGTTGCATGGGCGAAAATGGAGGGGACACATTCATAGCATGACAAATTTATGATGCATGTGTTCCCCACCCTTTCAGTGAATTACAGCCGTACCACAGCTTCAAAGAATATCTGGTGTTACGTCAAACACGATCACCACCTTTACGTCCCTCGTACCAACCAAGCTCGGTAAGCTGTAAATACGTACCCTGGCATCAAACTGAGACAATGCACCACACCTGACAGGTTTCCGATGTGACGGCATACGAACACAAACGGAACGCTTCGGGGCGAGTCTGAGATGAAAAGTCAGCATATGATCGCAGGAAAGCAGGCTCAGAGCACTTACTGAAACAGGCGAGGGTAAGGGTGGGGGTTCGGGTGGACAGTGCTGTACGAGTAAGAAACGCCCTCCGGGCCGAATGTGCCCTGGAACGTGGCGTCAGTGCCGGAGGCAGCGTACGTCTGAGGGTAGACACCGAGAGCGGCTGCGTTGTACAGGCGGGCGTGCTCAGCCTTGGCGGCGGCCACCTCAGGGGTATCGCCGATCGGCAGAGCGCTGCGTTTCTTGCGGTAGCCAATCTTGTTAGCAGCAGCCTCGGCGGGCGTCTTCACGTCGGTGACGACAGCCGCCGGGAGGTTGGCGCCAGACACGCGTAGGCCGGACTCGTCCACAACGTAGTCGCCCGTTTGTTTCACACCACCGAGGCCCACGTAACTAAACGAGCCAACGATAGGAAAGACGGGGATTTTGCCGTCGAACATGGTTCTGAGACCGTAGTCCTGGAGGCGTACACCGGCCGCAGCGTTGGCAGCGAAGCCGTTATGGACGGCAGCAGCGTATTCGGTGTAGGGGGCGAACAGGTTGGTCAAGTATCTGGCGGTATCCTGTTGTACCGCGTAGGCCTGGCCGCTGTAGGGCAGGGCGTGCTGGGCAGCCGCAACGGCCAGGACAGCGCACACTGTCATCTGAAACGGACAAAGTCAACTCAATGTCTGTTGGTGAAAAGAGTGGGAAGAAGAAAGCAATTCTAGACAATAAAATATTTAGCAGACAAAAACCGTCATGCATTTTCCAAGGTATTGGTGCCGAGTGGAAAGATTAGATCGCAATGTTTATAAAACATCTGCAGGACAAAAAGTCATTCCAGCTATGCCAACATGTTTTTTTTTAAGGTCTGCACCACATTTGTATGGTGTTTTGAACTAAAATGCCCATAACATCCTCGTGATCTTTCTGTGAAGTTTACAGGCACAGCCATGTCCGGTTGAATACTTTAAATCCTCTTCTTTCTGGGTTTGATGCACGTGCGCTTGTGGAGCCTAGTAAACATCGTAACACCGATAGGTATTTGACCCAGGCATGTGTGTTATCATAACAGTCAGGTGAAAATCTCTTCACATTGGCTATGTTGCACTTTTGTGAAGAAATGGCCATTTAACCATTCAAGTTTATGGTGATGCATTCAGAACAAAAGACAATAGATAACGGTGGGGTAAGACTTCACGCACCTGGGGGTCTATTCGCCGAGGCTCAGTTCGTGCAGGGACCCGTTTGCACGGAATGCGCTAGTCGCTCGGACGAGGGCCGCATAAGGGGTTATCCGACCTATTCATGACTTGTGCGTGCAACAGGCCTAAACTTGGGACTTGCAAAGTTCCATGGGGTCGCCTTGCCGCATCTAACCATAGGGAAGCCACTTGCTGCCGAATGTTTACCTGCTGGGGGAGGAGGACATAACTGAGAAAAATAACCCAGGAATACCGCCGTTATCGAAGATGTAACTGCAAAAGCAACGACACGGTCACGAAAAATGCAGCAATGCCACGAGAAACAGCCAGATCACATGCACTTAACGCTCGTAGGTTCAATTCACACTCATAGATCAGCACTGCCACCGTGCGGCATGACAAGGCACTACAAGTGAGTCTCGCCATTTGCTACCGTGGCAACTCTGAAATGGCAACTCTCGCAGTGACTCTGACGTCATAACAACGTTCCATGACACAATAAAGCGATGGTGTGAACAAGCTTATCCTATAGCGAAATTGTTACATTTAGCAAAAATTTGCATCTAAAACATGCGAAAAATTACTAGCGAGCATTTGCATATCATATATGAAGGCTGCCCTAAGATCTCCAAGTGTGGAAAAAGTTCCTTCAAGCTGCTGATTGGGACTGGATCTCCTGATGAAATGAACAGCTCACCGTGACGCACATCGTTAGCAAGCATCGCAAGCAGAGGACTCACCAGGACTTTCATGGCTTAACTTGCTGGGGTATGTGATGCTTGTGGACCGGTACTGGCCAGCTTTATACCAGTTGGGGGCCGTTCTAACTGGGAGCCACGCCCTCGCTGATCGTAACACTCGCATGTTGCGGGTAGGTTTAGTCGGCTACTTCACGACGGTCGTGTGATATCTCTCGTTTACCCATCCCCCAAGGTCGGAGAAAGGCCCCATCCCCTCATGCAAATTGCTGAGTGATGAGCGTGTTGCTCTGGGAAAGCTCTGCTCGTCGTGATGCAATGTTGTAGATGTTTTTAAGACAGTAGAATGCTAGCGCTGGCGTGGTACGAGCCGCCGGACGCTGTCGCAGGTTGTCGCACCCCAAAGTTTTTCCTTGCCGTGACAGACATAGGGAAGTCATTTGCTGCCGAATGTTGCTAATATAACATTAGTGGCTGTTTGGCTTGTATCGCCATGGGACCAATGGTCACGTTTCCTTGGCGCTGGACTCCGGCCTCGTTCGTTACGGGTGTTACATAAGACATTTGTAGGGTGTCCGACTGATTAGATTTGCGTGGATAAACTCAAGTTAGCTTTGTTCAGGAATGCAATGGTCTGTAATGCAACAGCAGCCTATCAAGCTTAAGTGAGCTTGACTTTCCACCAACGAGCCGCACACAAATAAAATACAAAATAGAACGCTGGCCCCGTCCGTCAAGCGTCCGTCAAATCGTTGGGTTGTGTCAGATATGGCTTATGTGTGTTGTCTGGTGGGTTTAGTTGGCGTGGCATTTTTTATGTGAATTTAGAGCAGGCATTCATATCTTTGTAACACAACAGCAGCGTATCAAATTCATCGCTGACCATATGATACCATAGACTATTGGCCATTTCTCTGATACCAAGGAGACGCCGAGGAAAAACAGGCCGCCGTCTCCATCCCCATCCCTATTTCATCAATTTACTTCTAGTAACACAGGTGTTGTCTCTGTAGCATTACAGAACAGCTTTGCGCAGTTCAATCTACTTACTCATGTCTGCAAGTGCACATAAGACACTAAGTCAAGGTGGCGGGGAGGGCATATGAAACGCGTTGAACTGACATGATAACTTTCAGCGCCTCTAATGATTTCAAGGGCCAACTGTGTGCATCCATCCGCGGCAGCTCCCTTCATAAAGTCGAGGATAAAGCATGGAGGAGCTCCTTAGTGTTTTCACGCTTACAGCGTCCGCAGACATAGGGACATCTGCAGTCATTGAGTGCCTTACTCAGTTGGTGCCGATATTTGGTTTGCTCGCCTGCATACATTCCATGCAAAGCTTACCACCCCCCTCCTCCAATTTTCAGATCTTATTGACGTTGAACTTATTTTGTTATTCCTTAAACATGCATCTGATTTGCCTTGTTCCCTAGCGACCTTCCTCCAACCTACTGGATACAACTGCCTCATGTAGTAAGAGGCAGCATCTTATCCTGCCATAAATGGCGAACGGAGGCATTGAGGGGCAAACTCAAGGCTCCTTTAGTAGCAGAGACTTCATTCCGTCACTTTATGTAGCCTTGATTCTTCTACAAGACTGCTTACAGTCCCACTACCACATGTGCTTATGAAGTGCAGCTGTGAGAGCACATGTTCATTGTATGATGCATTCTTTTAAAGTGTCTCCGGATCGACCAAAGCGACCTCCGTGTCTCCAGAACAGCAGCTGGAACGCACTCTGCACTCGAGCGAAATGGCACTTCAGCCCTCGACCAGTAATTATAATGTGCTACCTAGTGCTCTACTCACGGGGCTCCTTGCCTTGAAGGCGTAAAAGGCCGCGGAGATGGTGAATGGAGTGGATCGAAAGGAGGTAGAAAGTGAAAATGGTTCACTCATGCTCGCCTGGGAACGTTGTTCTTTTGCAGAATGAACTTGTGAAAGAAGTAACACGAACAATTTTAGACCCGGAGCCCTCGCAATCTAAGGAAGAAGAACAGCAGTGGCCGCTGATTAAGGGATGCTCACCTGTCCAAATGCAGGGCGATAGAGCAGTGCTAGAATGTATGCAGGTTGGCAAGCCAAACTGCATCAACTGAGTGAGGCACCCAATGACTACAAATGTCGGCATATCTGCGGACGCTATTAGCGTGAAAACACTGAATCACCTCTCTCATGCGTCATCGTCGACTTTCCAGAAGCCTGAGCACAAGGCTCAGGCAGATATAGATTTATTGTGTGCATGATAAAGCAGTATCAGTGTGGGACTAACTTTGGTCTGTAGGTGGGCTGGTCATTTGTAAAAAAATATTGCTGAGCTTTCATGGTAATCTGTGATATTGGGATGCTTGTCTGGTATTATATGTACTTATATATATATATATACCTTTTTACAGATATTTATATATATATATATATATATATATATATATATATTATATATATATATATATATATATATATCTATATATCTCCTCTCTCTCTCTCTCTCTCTTCTCG